>NC_057806.1:637342178-637351388 GCF_018294505.1 Triticum aestivum
GGCGGGCGGGCGGTGGGGCGGCATGGAAACAACAACGGGGGCGGGGCGGGGCTGGATCTGATGCGGGCAGCGGGGCGGCGGCAGGGTGTGGAGGCGGCGAGGCGGCGGCGTACGGCTGGGAGGTCGCGGGCGGGCGAGCGGAAAAGGAAAGGAACTAGCGATTGGGCGTTCGCGGGCGGCGGCTGGTTTTGGACCATATGCACCTCGTGATGTAAATTTGCACCGCGAGGTGTTGTATTTTACATCACGAGCAGGCCATGGTCCATTTTTTTTACATATGGACCGTCTGTTGGAGCTGCTGAAGGAAATATGCCCTAGAGGCAATAGTAAAGTTATTATTTATTTCTTTATATCATGATAAATGTTTATTATTCATGCTAGAATTGTATAAACCGGAAACATAATACATGTGTGAATACATAGACAAACAGAATGTCACTAGTATGCCTCTACTTGACTAGCTCGTTGGTCAAAGATGGTTAAGTTTCCTAACCATAGACATGAGTTGTCATTTGATAAACGAGATCACATCATTAGGAGAGTGTTGTGATTGACTTGACTCATTCCGTTAGCTTAGCACTTGATCGTTTTAGTTTACTGCTATTGCTTTCTTCATGACTTATACATGTTCCTATGACTATAAGATTATGCATCTCCCAATTACGGGAGGAACACTTTGTGTGCTACCAAACGTCACAACGTAACTGGGTGATTATAAAGGTGCTCTACAGGTATCTCCGATGGTACTTGTTGTGTTGGCATAGATCGAGATAGGACTTGTTACTCCGATTGTCGGAGAGGTATCTATGGGCCCTCTCGGTAATGCACATCACTATAAGCCTTGCAAGCAATGCAACTAATGAGTTAGTTGCGGGATGATGCATTACGGAACGAGTAAACAGACTTGCCGGTAACGAGATTGAGATAGGTATTGAGATACCGACGATCGAATCTGGGCAAGTAACATACCGATGACAAAGGGAACAACATATGTTGTTATGCGGTTTGACCGATAAAGATCTTCGTAGAATATGTAGGAGCCAATATGAGCATCCAGGTTCCGCTATTGGTTATTGACTGAAGACGTGTCTCGGTCATGTCTAAATAGTTCTCAAACCCGTAGGGTCTGCACGTTTAACGTTCGGTGACGACCGGTAATATTAGTTTATGTGTTTTGATGTACCGAAGGTAGTTCTGAGTCCCGGATGAGATCAGGGACATGACGAGAAGTCTTGAAATGGTCGAGACGTAAAGATCGATATATTAGACGACTATATTCAGACATCGGAAAGGTTCCGAGTGATTCGGGTATTTTTCGGAGTACCGAAGAGTTACGAGAATTCGCCGAGGAGTACATGGGCCTTACTGGGCTTTAGGGGAAAGAGAGAGGGGAGGCTACACGCCCCCCAAGGCTTAGTCCGAATTGGACTAGGGGGAGGGGCTGCGCCTCCTCCTTCCTTCTCTTCTCTTTTCCCTTTCCTTCTCTCCTACTCCTACATGGAAGGGGGAATCCTACTCCAGGTGGGAGTAGGACTCCCCAGGGCGCGCCATAGTAGAGGGCCGGCCCTCCCCCTCCTCCACTCCTTTATATACGAGGAAGGGGTCACCCTAGGACACACAAGTTGATTGTTCCAAGCCGTATGCGGTGCCCCCTCTACAATAATCCACCTCGATCATATCGTAGCGGTGCTTAGGCGAAACCCTGCGTCGGTAGCAACATCATCACCATCATCACGCCGCCGTGCTGACGGAACTCTCACGTGATGCTCTGCTGGATCGGAGTTCGTGGGACGTCATCGAGCTGAACGTGTGCTGAACTCGGAGGTGCCGTGCGTTCGGTACTTGGATTGGTCGGATCATGAAGATGTACGACTACATCAACCGCGTTCTCATAATGCTTCCGCTTACGGTCTACGAGGGTACGTAGACGATACTATCCCCTCTCGTTGCTGTGCATCACCATGATCTTGCGTGTGCATAGGATTTTTTTTGGAATTACTACGTTCTCCAACAGTGGAACACAAGTGAGTTGTGGACTACTTATTACTTCCCAACGCCTTCCTCTAGGCCCAACTAATGGTGAAGTGTCATGTAGTCGACGTTCACATAACACCATTAGAGGAGAGACAACATACATCTCATCAAAATATCAAACGAATACCAAATTCACATGACTACTAATAACAAGACTTCTCCCATGTCCTCAGGAACAAACGTAACTACTCACAAAGCATATTCATGTTCATAATCAGAGGGGTATTAATATGCATATAGGATCTGAACATATGATCTTCCAGCAAATAAACCAACTAGCATCAACTACAAGGAGTAATTAACACTACTAGCAACCCACAGGTACCAATCCCGGACTTGGAGACAAGAATTGGATACAAGAGATGAACTAGGGTTTTGAGAGGAGATGGTGCTGGTGAAGATGTTGATGGAGATTGCCCTCTCCCGATGAGAGGAGCGTTGGTGATGATTTCCCCCTCCCGGAGGGAAGTTTCCCCGGCAGAACAGTTCTGCCAGAGCCGTAGATTGGTTCCGCCAAGGTTCCGCCTCGTGGCGGCGGAGTCTCGTCCAGAAAGATGGCTTGTGATTTTTTTCTCATTGAAAGACTTCATATAGCAGAAGATGGACATCCGAGGGCCACCAGGGGGCCCACGAGGTAGGGGGCGCGCCCCCACCCTCGTGGGCAGGGTGTAGCCCCCTTGGTGAACTTCTTGCGCTTAATATTTTTTATATATTCTGAAAATGACTTCCGTGAAGTTCCAGGACTTTTGGAGCTGTGCAGAATAGGTCTCTAATATTTTCTCCTTTTCCAGCCCAGAATCCCAGCTACCGGCATTCTCCCTCTTTATGTAAACCTTGTAAAATAAGAGAGAATAGGCATAAGTATTGTGACATAATGTGTAATAACAGCCCATAATGCAATAAATATCGATATAAAGGCATGCTGCAAAATGGACGTATCAACGACACGTTGATAAAAGATCAAGATGATGGAGATCATGGTGTCATGCCGGTAACAATGGAGATCATGACAATACTTTGGAGAGATCAAAGGCACAAGATGATGATGGCCATATCATGTCACATATTTTTGATTGCATGTGATGTTTATCTTTTATACATCTTATTTTGCTTAGTTCGGCGGTAGATTTATAAGATGATCCCTTACTATAAATTTCAAGGTACAAGTGTTCTCCCTGAGTATGCACCGTTGCCAAAGTTCATCGTGCCGAGACACCACATGATGATCGGGTGTGATAAGCTCTACGTTCACATACAACGGGTGCAAGCCAGTTTTACACACGCAGAAATACTTGGGTTAAACTTGACGAGCCTAGCATATGCAGATATGGCCTCGGAACACTGGAGACCGAAAGGTCGAGCGTGAATCATATAGTAGATATGATCAACATAATGATGTTCACCATTGAAAACTACTCCATCTCACGTGATGATCGAACATGGTTTAGTTGATTTGGATCACGTGATCATTTAGATGACTAGAGGGATGTCTATCTAAGTGGGAGTTCTTAAGTAATATGATTAATTGAACTTTAATTTATCATGAACTTAGTCCTGATAGTATTTGCATAACTATGTTGTAGATCAATAGCTCGCGATGTAGCTTCCCGTTTATTTTGATATGTTCCTAGAGAAAAATTAAGTTGAAAGATGTTAGTAGCAATGATGCAGATTGGATTCGTGATCTGAGGATTATCCTCATTGCTGCACAACAGAATTATGTCCTTGATGCACCGCTAGGTGACGGACCTATTGCAGGAGCATATGCAGACGTTATGAACATTTGACAAAGCTCGGTATGATGACTACTTGATAGTATAGTGCACCATGCTTTACGGCTTAGAACCGGGACTTCAAAAATGTTTTGAACGCCACGGAGCATATAAGATGTTCCAAGAGTTGAAATTAGTATTTCAGACTCATGCCCATGTCAAAAGGTATGAGACCTTTGACAAGTACTTTGCCTACAGAATGGAGGAGAATAGCTCAGCTAGTGAGCATGTCCCCAGAATGTCTGAGTGCTACAATCACTTGAATCAAGTGGGAGTTAATCTTTTAGATAAGATAGTGATTGAAAAAATTCTCTAGTCACTATCACCAAGTTACTAGAACTTCGTGATGAACTATAATATGCAAGTGATAACGGAAACGATTCCCAAGCTCTTCGTGATACGAAAATTGACAAAGGTAGAAATCAAGAAAAGCATCAAGTGTTGATGGTTGACAAGACCACCAGTTTCAAGAAAAGGGCAAAGGAAGAAAGGGAACTTCAAAAAGAACGGCAAGCAAGTTGCTTCTCAAGTGAAAAAGCCCAAGTCTAGACCTAAGCCTGAGACTAAGTGCTTCTACTGCAAAGGGACTGGTCACTGGAAGCAGAATTGCCCCAACTATTTGGTGGATAAGAAGGATGGAAAAGTGAACAAAGGTATATTTGTTATACATGTTATTGATGTGTACTTTACTAGTGTTTATAGCAACCCCTCAGTATTTGATACTAGTTCAGTTGCTAAGGTTAGTAACTCGAAACGGGAGTTGCAGAATGAACAGAGACTAGTTAAGGGTGAAGTGACGATGTGTGTTGGAAGTAGTTCCAAAATTGATATGATCATCATCGCACACTCCCTATACTTTCAGGATTAGTGGTGAACCTAAAATAAATGTTATTTGGTGTTTGCGTTAAGCATGAATATGATTGGATCATGTTTATTCCAATACGGTTATTCATTTAAGTCAAAGAATAATTGTTGTTCTATTTACATGAATAAAACCTTCTATGGTCGTATACTCAATATAAGTGGTTTATTGAATCTCGATCGTAGTGATACACATATTCATAATACTGAAGCCAAAACATGCAATGTTAATAATGATAGTGCAACTTATTTGTGCCACTGCCATTTATGTCATATTAGTGTAAAGCGCATGAAGAAACTCCATGCTGATGGGTCTTTGGAATCACTTGATGCTTGCGAACCATGCCTCATGGGCAACATGACTAAGACTCCGTTCTCCGGAACAATGGAGCGAGCAACTGACTTATTGGAAATAATACATACTGATATATGTGGTCCGATGAGTGTTGAGGCTCGCGGCGGGTATCGTTATTTTCTGACCTTCACAGATGATTTGAGCAGATATGGGTATATCTACTTGATGAAACAGTGTCCCAGCCAAGGTCACGGAGGACATGAATTTGGAGTTAACGAAACCCTATACAGCGGGGGAAGTCAGGACAACTTTGTTTCAAATGGCTCCCTCCAAAGCACCGGAGGTAGACGGTTTTACTGCGGGGTTCTATCAGCGTCACTGGAGCTTGCTTGGTGAGGCTGTGACCGAGGCAGTGTTGGATTTCTTAAACGGAGGGGAACTACCTGTGGGTTTGAATGACACGTCGATCACTTTGATCCCCAAGGTACGGCATCCTCAGTCTATATCACAGTACAAGCCTATCTCTCTTTGTTCGGTTCTATATAAGATTGCTTCAAAATGTGTGACAAACCGATTGAGGTTTTTCATGGAGGAGATTATCAGCGAAGAGCAGAGCACGTTTGTCCCTGGACGGCTCATAACGGACAATGTATTGGTGGCATACGAAAGTGTGCACACTATGCGAAGGCGGAAGAAGGGAAAAAACTATGCTTGTGCTATCAAACTCGATATTATGAAAGCCTATGACCGTGTCGAGTGGCATTTTCTTGAGGCAATTCTCACTAAGTTGGGCTTTCATGTTGATTTCATCAGGCTCATCATGAAGTGTGTGTCCTCGGTGCGCTTCTTAGTCCGAGTTAATGATTAGCTATTGCCATTCTTTTCACTCTCGCGTGGGCTGAGACAGGGTGACCCAGCCTCGCCCTTTCTTTTCCTACTGTGCGCGGAGGGTTTTTCCTCTCTGTTGAAGTACTATAACCATGGATATATTGACAGAGGTATTAGAGTAAGCTACAGATCGCCTTGGGTAACACACTTGCTTTTCGCAGACGACAGTTTGATCTTTATTAGCGGAAACACCCAAAGTGCAGAAAGACTGAATGATATCCTCAGGGTTTATGGTGATGCTTCGGGTCAGTGTGTCAATCGCGCCAAGAGTGCAGTTTACTTCAGCTCCAACACACCGGCCCAGCTCAAGCAACAGCTTAAAGCGGTCCTCAACATCGATGTGGAGGCTTTTAGCGAGCGGTACCTGGGGCTACCCACTGCGATCGGCCGCATCACAAGCGGAACTTTCGATCACATCGGGGAAAGAGCTCGTGGGAAGATGCAGGGATGGTCTGAAAAACTACTCGCGTGTGCGGGCAGGGAGATTTTGTTGAAATCAGTTGTACAGGCCATCCCAACGTACTCTATGAGCACATTCTTATTAACAAAAAAGGTGTGCAAGAGTTTGACGTCACCTATGGCAAAACAATTTTGGAGCAGCTCCATTGACAAAAATGCTCTACATTGGGTGTCCTGGAAGAACCTGGCTACACCAAAGTGCCAAGGTGGTATGGGATTTCGTGATCCCCATCAGTTTAACATTGCGCTACTTGGGAAGCATGGGTGGCGGTTTATGACGAACCCTAATTCTCTGTGCGCAAGGGTAATGAAAGGTCACTATTTTCCTGACACAGATTTCTTGCATGCTACTGTTCCCAAATCAGCGTCTGCTACTTGGCGAGCTATCATTGCTGGCAGGGAAGCTTTACAAGCGGGACTTGTTATGAGAGTGGGAGACGGGAGATCCATTAATGTATGGACGGACAAGTGGATTCCTGGAACTATCTCCATGAAACCTTTGTTTAGACCTCCCAACACTAATGTTCAGACAGTTTTGGATCTCATTGACACCGAAAACTGGTCATGGAGGCAAGATCTCATTAGGACAACTTTTATCGCCCCAGATGCTGATGCTATTCTCAATATACCAATCAGGAGGGGCGGAGGCCAGGATTTTTATGCTTGGGCCTTTGAACGATCAGGCAACTACACTGTTAAATCGGCGCACCATGCTCTAGTGAATCAAAACGAGCGTCTAGCTCTAGAAGAAGGGATGGCTACCGGTGCTTCAACGGATGATAAACAGATGTGGACATCCCTGTGGAAACTCAAAGTGATCCCAAAGGTACGGGTGTTTTGGTGGAGGGTATTGCGGGGGATTCTACCTGATGAATGTACCCTCAAGCACCGCCACATCTCAGTTCAAGACACTTGTAAAGTGTGCATGGCAAGATAGGAGGATCTCATGCATGCGCTTATACAATGCTCACACACACGACGTTTCTGGAGCGAAGCTAGTGCTTGGTTTGATCCCAGGCTCCCTCGTTTGCACCCACGCTCGTGGGCCAGAGACATTTTGTGTGGCGATCGGATCAGGGATGAAGATCGAGCAAAGATCGTCACCATCATGTGGACGATCTGGCACTCTCGCAACCGGATCAAACATGGGGAAGAGGGGAGAGACCCAACAGCCGCCATTAGATCTACCCGGGAGGCCCTAGCGCTGCTGGAGCTGCCCCGCAATGAAGCGACTGTGTTACCCGGTCATGGATGGAGGCTGCCCAAATCAGGTATGACCAAGATATCTTGCGATGGTGCACTCAATGTGGCAGAGGGTCGAGGAGGAGCGGGTGGCATAGCCCGGTCCACGTCCGCGCTACTAGGAGCTTGGTGCAAACCATTCGGTGATATCTCCGATCCTCTAATAATGGAAGCCCTATCAATGCGAGAAGGGACACTCTTTGCAAAACTTCGAGGACTATCGCATGTGATAATGGAGACTGACTGTCAGGAGTTAGTGCAACTCTGGCATACACGCCATAATTCTCGTTCGATTGTGGCTCCTATCTTAGATGAAATAGGAGAGCTTAGTAGTGATTTTTCTGTTTTTGAGGTTCCACATGTATTTAGGTCAGCAAACTTACCGGCACATCTATGTGCAAAACGTGCATGCACATTGAATGTGACCGAATGTTGGCTTGAGGAGACCCCTAGTTTTTTGGTAACCAGCTTGTTGGCTGATTGCCCGGGGAACACTTTTGTTGAATAAAGCTCTCTGATTTGCCCACAAAAAAAATCTACCACAACTAGTCGATTTATTTCTCATGCACTTTATTTTCCTTTCACACCTGAGTTAATGCTACATTTGTAACGTACACTAAATAGATTAAAAGCTTATTTTTGGGGCCTGCTAGGCCTCGTGTGGTGTTTAAGAAAAAAGATCCATCTCCTTGTTGGCCATCAGATCTCATGACGCTACCTATGTTTAATTTTTTTTCTACAACATGACCCTTGTTGCAAGCCGCACAAGCGCAATACGAACTATGTTGCAGACTGATGAAGGCGAAACCCTGAGCGCAGCACGAGCCATGTTACAAATAGCTAACGATCGCACGACTATCCTATAGAAAAAATATATATCAAAAAACCCTGTCTTGGGAGATCGCATCAAGGCTCATTGTAACGCCCCGAGACCGATGTGCCAGGTGTCCTCTAGTTATTCGCTGTTGTTGCCTTGTCTTTGCTTGCGTGTCATGCATCTCATATCGTGTCATCATGTGCATTTAATTTGCATACATGTTCGTCTCATGCATCTGAGCATTTTTCTCGTTGTCCGTTTTGCAATTCGGCGCTTCTATGTCCTCCGGTGGTCATTTCTACCTTCTTTTCATGTGTCGGGGTTAAACGTTTTCGGATTGGACCGAGACTTGCCAAGCGGCCTTGGTTTACTACCGGTAGACCGCCTGTCAAGTTTCGTGCCATTTGGACTTTGTTTGATACTCCAACGGTTAACCGAGGGACCGAAAAGGCCTCGTGTGTGTTGCAGCCCAACACCCCTCCAAAGTGACCCAAAACCTACCTAAACCTCCTCCATCATCTCGGTCGTTCGATCACGATCGCGTGGCCGAAAACCGCACCACATTTGGACTCTCCTAGCTCCCTCTACCTATAAATATGTGCTCCCCTCCCGAAATTCGCGGATGAACCCTAGCCTTCCCCTTCCTCGCGCCGCCGGACATGTCCGTCCGCGCCGGACGCGTCCGCCGGCCACCTCACTCCGCCCAATGGAAGCGTGCCATGTCACTCCGCCGTCACAGCCAGCCACTCCCCTCGCGCCACCTCAGCCCCGCCTCCTTTCTCTCTCCTTCCCGCCTCCCGCGGCCCGCCAGGCCCAGGGCAGGCCCGCCCGGGCCCGATCTG
>NC_057806.1:637351762-637359468 GCF_018294505.1 Triticum aestivum
CTCGCCTCGCGCCGCTGCCTCGTTCGCCGCGCGCCGCCGCCTTGTTCGCCACGCGCCGCCGCATAGCCTCGCCAAGCTCGCCGACGCCGCGTTGCTTGCCGGCCTCCTCGCCGGAATCTCGCCGGCGACCGCTTCAAGCTTGCCGGAGTTCTCTCTCCGATGGATCTGGAAAAGGTGGACCAGGTCCACCACTTCCATGAACCAAACACGCCCCGCGTCCCGATCCGCTCCATCCCGGATACCTCCGTCCCGCGTTGACTTTCGTGGAGGTACAATTTCACTAAGTCCCCGAAATTCCCAGATTCATATGCCCATGTTCATCGTGTCATAACTTTGCGTCCGTAGATCCGTTTTGGGCATATAGCATATCGAAATGTTCATCTCAGAGAGTACATCATTTCATCTCATTGCATCATTTTCATTTGAGTTCATCTTGATGCCCGAAATGCTGTTGGAAGAGTGCTATTTGAGATAATTGTCAGATCTGCTGCTCCAATTAGACATTTGTCTTTTTTGCCATGATTAATGTGTGCATGATATGCCCCTGAGCTCTTCATGAGTTTTGTTATATGTTTTGCCATCTATCCAGAGGCGCAACCCATGTATTTTTGTGATGTGTGTGGTGACTAGCAAAAGCTTGCCAAGTGGTGCATTCGTTAATGCTGATTTCAGGGACTTAGGATTTCTCTCAGTCCTTGATCTGTTTTTATCAATATGCCATATGTTCATGTTGTTTCCTAGTGATCTGTGCCTCTTTTGAGGATGATCAGTAAGGATGATTTGTTAATTTTGTAGTGCTCTATCCATCCATGTCTTTGTTTGCAATTATGGAGCACCCTAGCTTGAGTCAATCAAGCTCTACTTTTGTCATTTCGTGAATCTGGGCAGATTGTCTACTTATTAGCAATTTTGCCGAGGATGTTGTAGTTGATCTGTGCATGCTATGTTATTGTTCTTGCCATGTCTAGCTTGTATTTTGTGTATTCTTGATGGGTGTATACTTAGTTTGTCATGACCTGCTCTGTAGTGAGTGCTTCGAGCTCGTAAACATGCCTACTTGATATCTGTTTCAGCATGCTCCAGTTTTCACTAAGTCTGTGATCTGATTATGTTTTTGCCATGTTCACATGCTTGCAATTGTATTTTATGATCCCTTTTGGCTCAAGGTCACTAAGGGACTTTTGTTAAGCTCTTTGAGTAGCTTCATGCCATGCTTTACTTTGCCATGTTCAGGTCCTGTAGCATATAGTTTTTCATGCTCCAAAGTGTGCTACCTGATCTGAAATTCCAGACAATTGTTAATTTCACTGTCTGAAATCTGTTTACCAAATGCATTTTTTCCATGCTTGTTTGAACCTGTTAATGGATGAATTGGCCGTGGCTCAGTGCTAGTCTTTTGTTAAGCTTCTTGAATGGATCCCTGCCATGTATTTTGTTGCCATGTTTGGGTGCTGTAGCATGTTCATATTGTTGCATCTAGTTGGCTACTTGCTGTAAATCGCAGACCAGTGCCATATTTGAATCGCTTGTCATTTCCAAACCGTAACTCCGATTCTGGCGTTCTTTATATCGTTTTCAAGTGATTTCATCTCACCTTTCTAGTGGCACACTTGGATTTCCAGGTTGAGGCCAGGTTCAATCATTTCTTGTCAAATCATGCATATGCATCGCATACCGCATCCCGCATATCGTATCATGTTCATGTGTTGGTTGTTTACTATGTTGTGTGCTTCTTTCCGGTGTTTGCTTCTTCGGGTTGGATCCGGTAACATCGTGTTTGTGAGGATCCGTTCGACTACGTCCGTTTGTCTTCATGGACTCGTTCTTCTTCCTTGTGGGATTTCAGGCAAGATGACCATACCCTCGAAATCACTTCTATCTTTGCTTGCTAGTTGCTCGCTCTTTTGCTATGCCTATGCTGCGATACCTACCACTTGCTTATCATGCCTCCCATATTGTTGAACCAAGCCTCTAACCCACCTTGTCCTAGCAAACCGTTGTTTGGCTATGTTACTGCTTTGCTCAGCCCCTCTTATAGCGTTGTTAGTTGCAGGTGAAGATTGAAGTTTGTTCCTTGTTGGAACATGGAGATGTTGTTCCTTGTTGGAACATGTTTACTTGTTGGGATATCACCACATCTCTTATTTAATTAATGCATCTATATACTTGGTAAAGGGTGGAAGGCTCGGCCTTATGCCTGGTGTTTTGTTCCACTCTTGCCGCCCTAGTTTCCGTCATATCGGTGTTATGTTCCCGGATTTTGCGTTCCTTACGCGGTTGGGCTATTATGGGAACCCCTTGACAGTTCTCCTTGAGTAAAACTCTTCCAGCAATGCCCAACATTGGTTTTACCATTTGCCACCTAGCCTTTTTCCCTTGGGTTTCGCGGACTCAAGGGTCATCATTGTTTTACCCTCCCGGGCCAGTGCTCCTCTGAGTGTTGGTCCAACCTGTCAGCTGCCGGTGGCCATCAGGGGGAACTCTAGGCTGGCCTACCCGTACCTAAGACAATCTGAGTGTGCCCTGAGAAAGAGATATGTGCAGCTCCTATCGGGATTTGTCGGCACATTCGGGCGGTGTTGCTGGATTTGTTTTAACTTGTCAAAGTGTCTTGTAGAACCGGGATACCGAGTCTGATCGAAACGTCTCGGGAGGAGGTCTATTCCTTCGTTGACCGTGAGAGCTTGTGATGGGCTAAGTTGGGACACCCCTGCAGGGATTTGAACTTTCGAAAGCCGTGCCCGCGGTTATGGGCAGATGGGAATTTGTTAACGTCCGGTTGTAGAAAACCTGAAGTTGACCTTAATTAAAATGCATCAACCGCGTGTGTAACCATGATGGTCTCTTTCCGGCGGAGTCCGGGAAGTGAACACGGTGTTGGAGTTATGTTTGACGTATGTTGTTCTAGGATCACTTCTTGATCATAGTTTCTCGATCGTGCTTTGCCTTCTCTTCTCGCTCTCATTTGCATATGTTAGCCACCATATATGCTAGTCGCTTGCTACAGCTCCACCTCATACCTTTACCTTACCCATAAGCTTAAATAGTCTTGATCGCGAGGGTGCGAGATTGCTGAGTCCCCATGGCTCACAGATACTTCCAAAACCAGCTTGCAGGTGCCGATGAGTCCGTGCAGATGACGCAACCGAGCTCAGGAGGAGCTCGATGAAGATCTTGCCCTTTGTGTTGTTTCGTTCTAGTTGATCAGTAGTGGAGCCCAGTTGGGGTCGATCGGGGATCTTGTCGCATTTGGGGTTCTTCTTTTATTTTGGTTCCGTAGTCGGACCTTGATTGTAACTGGTTGATGTAATGCTTTATTCATGTAATTGTGTGAAGTGGCGATTGTAAGCTAACTATGTATCTCTTTCCCCTATGTATTACATGGGTGGTGTGAAGATTACCTCACTTGCGACATTGCTTTCAATGCGGTTATGCCTCTAAGTCGTGCTTCGACACGTGGGAGATATAGCCGCATCAAGGGCGTTACAAGTTGGTATCAGAGCCTTCCCCGACCTTAGGAGCCCCCATTGCTTGATCGTATTTAGCAGCCGTTGTTGAGTCTAGAAAAAATGTTTTGAGTCATTTAGGAATTATATATCGGAGAGTTTAGGAATTCTTTTTACTTCCCAGTCCCTTCATCGCTCTGGTAAGGCATCCTGACGTAGAGTTTTGACTCTTCTCTTCTCAAATTTCACTAATTTTTTTTAGGATCACGCGGGTATCTTGGAATCCTTCCGATGGTTTTGTGACGAGAACATTGTTCTTGGTGCCTCCTGTCTTCAGGGGTTGTGGCAGTGTCCCGGGGAGTTGAGCTCCAAGGTGTTATCGTCACAATTTTATCGTTGTAGTTCTGGAATACCTGAGTTTAGCACGCCGACATCGAAAATCTCTTTTATGCAGTTCGTTGGTGAGATAACCTCGACGCCACCCAGTACTGGGGCGGGAGTTCGGGAGTATTGCCATAACTCGTATAACGGATGCTTTTCGAAGGTTGAGGTAGATGATTTCCGAAGGTTTCTTCGTTATGTGTTGAAGGATGGATACAGCTGGATGTAGGTTTTGCTAGTTTGGGTGAGATATTATGCTTCCCCTGTATCCCCAACACCTGATTGCATAACTGGAAAGGTTCGGGAGTTTCATAGGTGGGAATTCAAGTAGCTCTTAGGATATCTTTCCAACAGATGTATGATATGAAATTGGGGTTCGACGTCTAGTGGTCCGCCTATTCACGGTTGGTTTTACAGTGGTCTCATTGTGTCTTAAAGAGTCCTTGGCTATGCTGACTCGGGGATGCTTCGTATGTCATGTGCACTGCCTTGTACATGATGGTGCTGTATGATCGAGCCCATGTAGGCCCCACCACAAAAACTTCGGACGAAATCTCTATCATATGCTTGTTCCGGCTTATTCTGCAAGCCAATCCTTTGTTTCATTTTCAGTTGTGGTATTAGAGTTGCTTCGATGTCAAATGTTGATTCCATAGCTTTTCCTAAGTGGTGTTCTCATATTCCAAGTGTGTTCTAATCCTTCTTGATCATCGAGGTTGTCATGGCAATCCTTTTCAACCGGTGTGTCTCTCTTCAAGTGGATCCGATCACTTCAACATTCGCAAGATCAATTACCAGTTCTTCTCAACGGTGTTTGTTTCATCCGTCTCCAAGTTGCCTTTGTTTTTCCCGCCCTCCCACCCTTGTTTCTTCAAGGACTCAGATTTCTTAATCAACTATCCATTTATTGGTGGAAGTTTCTCTATTCTTACCCGGTGGTTCTCAAGAAGATGTTCTACTAGTTCATCATTCTTCATTCTTTTTCTTCTCCGGTGAATCCAATTAAAGCTTTCGGTGTTGATCATATTCTTTTCTGTATTTCCAATGCCCTCTCATGCCGGTGCACCTCTTAATCATTCACCTCTCGCTATTCAGTTGTTCCGGAGTGCTGAAGATATCTCAGAAGGCTCGTCTTGTCATCCAAGATCCACTCAACCTATTTCGAGATTGTTATCTCATTCAAGCCATGTAACTCAACCGGTGCAACCTCTCTTTTGAATCATTCAACGGTGTTTCTTTTGAGTGGGCCCTAACCCACATGTCTTTTTCCAGGATCTTACCTGACTCCTCTTATTTTCCCGGAGCTATCCTCAATTTCTTTTCGGAGTTTGACGTAAGAATGATTTATCATCAGTCAAATGCTTTTCTCCAAGATCTGTCGAATTCTTTTCATCGTTGGCTGAACCTTCCATTTTTCAACCCGGAGTATCTCAACAATATAGTGGTGTTTCTCATCATGTGAAGACCGAAGAAGATTTTTTCTCCCAATCTTGTTCTTGTCTCTTCAAGACTCGTCATTCTAGCTTGTTGCCATCCTCTCATAATTGTTTTGATCGTGAGAATTCTTTTCACCTATCCGGAGCAATTCAAGAGTCTTCTCAATTTGATTATCCGAAGTCCATCAATTAAGGTGTATTCATTCTCAGCTGTCAGTTATCATTCCCCAATTTTACCGGTGCTTTGTTCAAGTGATCTTTAATCGGCTCGTGATCTCTTCGTTCTCATGTATCTAAATCCTCTCAAGTATCTTCGTTCATTTGCTAATTCTTACCAGTGATTCACCCCTTTTACTTCATTCGTTTTCAATTCTTACCGGTGGCTCGCTCAAGATTTCTATTCCTTTGTTATTGTATTGATTCAGTCGTTACTTCTATCCTACCGGTGGTTCTTTCAATATTTTCCCAAGTTTGCGCTATAACTATCTTAATCTTTCTACGAGGATAAGTAGTATGCCAAATCCGTTGCTTGTCAGCAATTAAATTGTTGAAGGATACACATAACATAATTCTTATTCTTGTTCCATCCAAGTGATTAATTCTTTATTCCGGAACCTCAACAAAAGTCTTTTGATCCCAATTGTTCATCTTATCTTTTTCCTGGAGTTCCAACCTCTTTCAATTATATCACCATGGAGATTCATCTAAATCGTGACAAGGATTCACCTTGTGTTTTCAACTTCTCTTTCTTTTCATTTGATCTTCCTTTGGTTTTCCGAAGTTCTTCATGGAGGCTCAACATGATGGTTCATCAAGGAGTTAATTCCTTCTCGAAGTGTTCATCAACATTCTTTTCTAAGGAACTCAAGTATTCTTCTTCGTGCAATCCAGAGTGTTTTTCTTTCTACCGTATCATTGGAGGTGGTATTTTGTCATTCTTGATAATTTGGGTTCATGTTTCATGATTCACATGTTGTTAGGAATGAGGTATTTTAAATCCATCAATCTCTTCTTTGGAGTTATCTTGGGTTATGTTTCACCTAAAGCCTTCCCTAAGGTTTATTGCTATTATGGTGCTTATAAATGATCCAAGTTCTTCATTTATCCTTTCCGGTGCGATATACTTTCTAATCAATTTGTTCATATCAATCCAATTCTTTTTCCGTGAGTGGCAGGTTGTCACCTCATAATTCCAGATGTATTCCATAAGACCATATCAAGCTTATTCATTTCGTTGTCGGTTTTTCAACAATTCCGTTCTAGCTTATGTTGTAAGCGTGCTACCTAGAGATCTCGTTTTCCTTCGTTCACCCCATTCCATTCTTTCTTTTGTTCCAGAGGCATTGTGATGGAGCTATCTTCAACATTTCCTCTTGTTCTTGCCATGACCTTGTTCTTTTCTTGCTTATACATTTAACCAGAGAGTTGTGCCCCTTTGTTCAAGTTCTTTTCGTCTTATCAAGTCTTGCATGTCTTTCCAAACGGAGTGCTGTTCGGATTTGTTCTTCCTTGTTTCTTTTTCCTAACAAAGTGTTTTCAATTTCGTTCATCTCCGTTGCTTTCTTTCTGTCTTTTGCTCAACCTCGCAAGGTTCTTTGGTTTCACTCATATTTTCAAAGAAGCAACTTAGTTTTACCTCTTCAATTTCTCTTCCGTTTTCCCTCCGGTGCCATTCTAGATCTCGGGACGAGATCCTCTCGTAGTGGTGGAGTGTTGTAACGCCCCGAGACCGATGTGCCAGGTGTCCTCTAGTTATTCACTGTTGTTGCCTTGTCTTTGCTTGCGTGTCATGCATCTCATATCGTGTCATCATGTGCATTTCATTTGCATACATGTTCGTCTCATGCATCTGAGCATTTTTCCCGTTGTCCGTTTTGCAATCCGGCGCTTCTATCTCCTCCGGTGGTCATTTCTACCTTCTTTTCATGTGTGGGGGTTAAACGTTTCCGGATTGGACCGAGACTTGCCAAGCAGCCTTGGTTTACTACCGGTAGACCGCCTGTCAAGTTTCGTGCCATTTGGACTTCGTTTGATACTCCAACGGTTAACCGAGGGACCGAAAAGGCCTTGTGTGTGTTGCAGCCCAACACCCCTCCAAAGTGACCCCAAACCCACCTAAACCTCCTCCATCATCTCGGTCGTTCAATCACAATCGCGTGGCCGAAAACCGCACCTCATTTGGACTCTCCTAGCTCCCTCTACCTATAAATATGTGCTCCCCTCCCGAAATTCACGGATGAACCCTAGCCTTCCCCTTCCTCGCGCCGCCGGACATGTCTGTCCGCGCCGGACGCGTCCGCCGGCCACCTCACTCCGCCCAATGGCAGCGTGCCATGTCACTCCGCCGCCACAGCCAGCCACTCCCCTCGCGCCACCTCAGCCCCGCCTCCTTTCTCTCTCCTTCCCGCCTCCCGCGGCCCGCCGGGCCCAGGGCAGGCCCGCC
>NC_057806.1:637360088-637364167 GCF_018294505.1 Triticum aestivum
TTCCTCGCCCGCCGCCCGTCCCTGCCGCCTGGAGACGTGCCTCACCGCCCGCCATGCGCCTAAGCTCGCCGGCCGCCACGCGCCTGCTCCGCTCGCCTCACGCCGCCGCCTCGTTCGCCGTGCACCGCCGCCTCATTCGTCGCGCGCCGCCGCATAGCCTCGCCAAGCTCGCCGACGCCGCATTGCTTGCCGGCCTCCTCGCCGGAATCTCGCCGGCGACCGCTTCAAGCTCGCCGGAGTTCTCTCTCCGGTGGATCTGGAAAAGGTGGACCAGATCCACCACTTCCACGAACCAAACACGCCCCGCATCCCGATCCACTCCGTCCCGGATCCCTCCGTCCCGCGTTGACTTTCACGGAGGTACAATTTCACTAAGTCCCCGAAATTCCCTGATTCATATGCCCATGTTCATCGTGTCATAACTTTGCGTCCGTAGATCCATTTTGGGCATATAGCATATCGAAATGTTCATCTCAGAGAGTACATCATTTCATCTCATTGCATCATTTTCATTTGAGTTCATCTTGATGCCCGAAATGCTGTTGGAAGAGTGCTATTTGAGATAATTGTCAGATCTGCTGCTCCAATTAGACATTTGTCATTTTTGCCATGATTAATGTGTGCATGATATGGCCCTGAGCTCTTCATGAGTTTTGTTATATGTTTTGCCATCTATCCAGAGGCGCAACCCATGTATTTTTGTGATGTGTGTGGTGACTAGCATAAGCTTGCCAAGTGGTGCATTCGTTAATGCTGATTTCAGGGACTTAGGATTTCTCTAAGTCCTTGATCTGTTTTTATCAATATGCCATATGTTCATGTTGTTTGCTAGTGATTCGTGCCTATTTTGAGGATGATCAGTAAGGATGATTTGTTAATTTTGTAGTGCTCTATCCATCCATGTCTTTGTTTGCAATTATGGAGTACCCTAGCTTGAGTCAATCGAGCTCTACTTTTGTCATTTCGTGAATCTGGGCAGATTTTCTACTTATTAGCAATTTTGCCGAGGATGTTGTAGTTGATCCGTGCATGTTATGTTATTGTTCGTGCCATGTCTAGCTTGTATTTTGTATATTCTTGATGGGTGTATGCTTAATTTGTCATGACTTGCTCTGTAGTGAGTGCTTCGAGCTCGTAAACATGCCTACTTGATATCTGTTTCAGCATGCTCCAGTTTTCACTAAGTCTGTGATCTGATTATGTTTTTGTCATGTTCACATGCTTGCAATTGTATTTTATGATCCCTTTTGGCTCAAGGTCACTAAGGGACTTTTGTTAAGCTCTTTGAGTAGCTCCATGCCATGCTTTATTTTGCCATGTTCAGGTCCTGTAGCATATAGTTTTTCATGCTCCAAAGTGTGCTACCTGATCTGAAATTCCAGACAAGTGTTAATTTCACTGTCTGAAATCTGTTTACCAAATGCATTTTTTCCATGCTTGTTTGAACCTGTTAATGGATGAATTGGCCGTGGCTCAGTGCTAGTCTTTTGTTAAGCTTCTTGAATGGATCCCTGCCATGTATTTTGTTGCCATGTTTTGGTGCTGTAGCATGTTCATATTGTTACATCTAGTTGGCTACTTGCTGTAAATCGCAGACCAGTGCCATATTTGAATCGCTTGTCATTTCCAAACCGTAACTCCGATTCCGGCGTTCTTTATATCGTTTTCAAGCGATTTCATCTCACCTTTCCAGTGGCACACTTGGATTTCCATGTTGAGGCTAGGTTCAATCATTCCTTGTCAAATCATGCATATGCATCGCATACCGCATCCCGCATATCATATAATGTTCATGTGTTGGTTGTTTACTATGTTGTGTGCTTCTTTCCGATGTTTGCTTCTTTGGGTTGGATCCGCTAACGTCGTGTTTGTGAGGATCCGTTCGACTACGTCCGTTTGTCTTCTTCATGGACTCGTTCTTCTTCCTTGCGGGATTTCAGGCAAGATGACCATACCCTCGAAATCACTTCTATCTTTGCTTGCTAGTTGCTCGCTCTTTTGCTATGCCTATGCTGCGATACCTACCACTTGCTTATCATGCCTCCCATATTGTTGAACCAAGCCTCTAACCCACCTTGTCCTAGCAAACCGTTGTTTGGCTATGTTACCGCTTTGCTCAGCCCCTCTTATAGCGTTGTTAGTTGCAGGTGAAGATTGAAGTTTGTTCCTTGTTGGAACATGGAGATGTTGTTCCTTGTTGGAACATGTTTACTTGTTGGGATATCACCATATCTCTTATTTAATTAATGCATCTATATACTTGGTAAAGGGTGGAAGGCTCGGCCTTATGCCTGGTGTTTTGTCCCACTCTTGCCACCCTAGTTTCCGTCATATCGGTGTTATGTTCCCGGATTTTGCGTTCCTTACGCGGTTGGGCTATTATGGGAACCCCTTGACAGTTCGCCTTGAGTAAAACTCTTCCAGCAATGCCCAACATTGGTTTTACCTTTGCCACCTAGCCTTTTTCCCTTGGGTTTCGCGGACTCAAGGGTCATCATTATTTTACCCCCCGGGCCAGTGCTCCTCTGAGTGTTGGTCCAACCTGTCAGCTGCCGGTGGCCACCAGGGGCAACTCTAGGCTGGCCTACCCGTACCTAAGACAATCTGAGTGTGCCCTGAGAAAGAGATATATGCAGCTCCTATCGGGATTTGTCGGCACATTTGGGTGGTGTTGCTGGATTTGTTTTAACTTGTCAAAGTGTCTTGTAGAACCGGGATACCGAGTCTGATCGGAACGTCTCGGGAGGAGGTCTATTCCTTCGTTGACCGTGAGAGCTTGTGATGGGCTAAGTTGGGACACCCCTGCAGGGATTTGAACTTTCGAAAGCCGTGCCCGCGGTTATGGGCAGATGGGAATTTGTTAACGTCCGGTTATAGAAAACCTGAAGTTAACCTTAATTAAAATGCATCAACCGCGTGTGTAACCGTGATGGTCTCTTTCCGGCGGAGTCCGGGAAGTGAACACGGTGTTGGAGTTATGTTTGACGTAGGTTGTTCTAGGATCACTTCTTGATCATAGTTTCTCGATCGTGCTTTTCCTTCTCTTCTCGCTCTCATTTGCGTATGTTAGCCACCATATATGCTAGTCGCTTGCTACAGCTCCACCTCATACCTTTACCTTACCCATAAGCTTAAATAGTCTTGATTGCGAGAGTGCGAGATTGCTGAGTCCCCGTGGCTCACAGATACTTCCAAAACCAGCTTGCAGGTGCCGATGAGTCCGTGCAGATGACGCAACCGAGCTCAAGGAGGAGCTCGATGAAGATCTTGCCCTTTGTGTTGTTTCGTTCTAGTTGATCAGTAGTGGAGCCCAGTTGGGGTCGATCGGGGACCTTATCGCATTTGGGGTTCTTCTTTTATTTTGGTTCCGTAGTCGGACCTTGATTGTAACTGGTTGATGTAATGCTTTATTCATGTAATTGTGTGAAGTGGCGATTGTAAGCCAACTATGTATCTCTTTCCCCTATGTATTACATGGGTTGTGTGAAGATTACCTCACTTGCGACATTGCTTTCAATGCGGTTATGCCTCTAAGTCATGCTTCGACACGTGGGAGATATAGCCGCATCGAGGGCGTTACACTCATGTTGCAAAGTGCTGAATGCAACATGAGGCTCATTGACTCACAAAGAAAAAACTTTTTAGAGGATTGCAAGAAGGCTCGTGTTGCAAAGCGTTGAGTGAAAAATGAGACTTGTTGCAAAGGCTCAACGGCTCAAAGGGAAGGACAGGACCATTGTACGCGACTCCATCGAGCGGCTGCCTGGACGGTCGATCTTTTAGGATTATCATCCGACCGACATGTAGGCCCACGACATCAGCTTCGATTAAAGCTACTTTGCATTGAATTCATCTCTAAAACTCTTTATTATGTTGCAGCACGATCTTATGGAAATTGTTCATGTAGAAGAAGATTTTGGTGCATCGATAATCATTGATCGTGCACTAGGCACATATATATAGGTACAAGGGGTGCGACCGGTGTCTTGTCTCCCAAGATACAAATAAATACAGGGGGAGAGAGACACTACAGGTGCGGCATACAAAACCCAGACGTACATACATGTAGACATGTTCAA
>NC_057806.1:637364528-637368595 GCF_018294505.1 Triticum aestivum
GTAGTCCCTTCGTCATGACATCGGCGAACTGCTGATCAGTGGGCACATGGAGAACTCGAACACGACCAAGTGCGACGTGCTCCCTGACGAAGTGAATGTCAAGCTCAATATGCTTCGTCCGTCGGTGATGGACAGGATTGGCAGTGGGATACACCGCGGAGACGTTGTCACAATAAACAAGCGCCACCTTGGTAACCTCGCATAGCAACTCCTGAAGTAGCTGTCGTAGCCAAGAGCACTCCGCGACAGCATTGGCCACATCCCTGTACTCGGCCTCAGCACTGGATCGTGAGACCGTGGGTTGTCGTTTAGACGACCACGAAATCAGAGAGGGCCCGAGGTAGACGCAGTAGCCGGAAGTGGAGCGTCGAGTGTCGGGACACCCAACCCAGTCGGCGTCGGAGTAGGCGACGAGGCTGGTGTCAGGAGATGCCGTCAAGGTGAGACCCATAGCTGTGGTGCCACGTATGTACCGAAGAATACGTTTCACCAGAGCCCAATGAGTGTCACGAGGAGCATGCATATGAAGGCACACCTGCTGGACATCGTTGTAACGCCCTTGATGCGGCTATATCTCCCACGTGTCGAGGCACAACTTAGAGGCATAACCGCATTGAAAGCAATGTCGCAAGTTAGGCAATCTTCACAACATCCCATGTAATATAGATAATAAAAGGGAAGATAACATAGTTGGCTTACACTCGCCACGTCAATCAAAGTACATGAATAGCATTACAACATTCAAACACTCATGGCCCGACTACGGCGCCAAAATAAAAGATAACCCAACATGCGACACGGTCCCGATCACCCCAACTGGGCACCACTACTGATCATCAGGAAAAGAAACATAGTATCATTGAGAGTCCTCGTCGAACTCCCACTTGAGCTCAAGCGCGTCACCTGGAGCGGAATCATCAGGCCCTGCATCTGGTGTAATAGTAATCTGTGAGCCACGGGGACTCAGAAATCTCGCACCCTCGCGATCAAGACTATTTAAGCTTAATAGGTAAGGCAAGGTAAATATATGGAGCTGCAGCAAGCGACTAGCATATATGGTGGCTAACCTATTCGCAAATGAGAGCGAGAAGAGGAGGCAAAGCGCGAACGAGTAACTAGAGGACAACCTGCGCAAACATTACTCCAACATCGTGTTCACTTCCCGGACTCCACCGAGAAGAGACCATCACGGTAACTCACACTGTTGATTCATTTTAATTAAATTAAGGTTCAAGTTATCTACAACCGGACATTAACAAATTCCCATCTGCCCATAATCGCGGGCACAACTTTCGAAAGTTCAAATCCCTACAGGGGAGTCCCAACTTAGCCCATGACAAGCTCTCACGGTCAACGAAGGAATAGACCTTCTCCCGAGACATTCCGATCAGACTCGGTATCCCGGTTCTTCAAGACACTTCGACAAGTTAAAACAAAACCAACAACAACGCCCCAATGTGCCGACAAATCCCGATAGGAGCTGCACATATCTCGTTCTTAGGGCACAATCGGATAAGCAATCCGTACAACTAAAACCAGCCCTCAAGTTTCCCCGAGGTGGCGCTGCAAGGGGCTCTAGGTTGGACCAACACTCAGAGGAGCACTGGCCCGGGGGGGGGGGTTTAAATAAGATGACCCTCGGGCTCCGGAAACCCAAGGGAAAAAGAGGCTAGGTGGCAAATGGTAAAACCAAAGTTGGGCATTGCTGGAAAAGCTTTAATCAAGGCGAACTATCAAGGGGTTCCCATTATAACCCAACCGCGTAAGGAAGGCAAAATCCGGGAACATAACACCGATATGACGGAAACTAGGACGGCAAGAGTGGAACAAAACACTAGGCGAGAGGCCGAGCCTTCCACCCTTTACCAAGTATATAGATGCATTAAGATAACATGGCAATATAATGATATCCCAACAAGTAAATAATGTTCCAACAAGGAACGGTCTCCAATCTTCACCTGCAACTAGCAACACTATAAGAGGGGCTGAGCAAAGCGGTAACATAGCCAATCAACGGTTTGCTAGGACATGGTGGGTTAGAGGTTTGACATGGCAATTTGGGAGGCATGATAAGAAAGTGGTAGACATCGTAGCATAGGCATAGCAAAAGAGCGAGCATCTAGCAAAGCAAAAATAGTAGTGATTTCGAGGGTATGATCATCTTGCCTGCAAAGTTGTCAGAGTTGACTAGATCCTAGAAAGCAAACTCAACGGGCTCCACGTTAGCGAACTCGTCTCTCGGCTCTATCCAAACAAGACGAACAAGCAAACGGAGCACAATCAACCACGTGCAAACTCAAGCAACATGATGCAAACATGGTATGCTATGCGGGATGCAATATGGGATGCATATGCAAGATTTGACAGGTAATGCATGAACCTGGCCTCAAGTTGGAAAACCAAGTGTGCCACTGGAAAGATGATATGAAATCGCTTGAAAACGGTATAAAGAACGCCGGAATCGGAGTTACGGTTTGGAAATGGCAAGCAATTCAAATATGACCACGTTTTGCGATTTACAACAAGTAGCCATGTAAATGCAACAAGATGAACATGTTAAAGCACTCAAACATGGCACAAAATACATGGCAAGAATCCATTCATGATGCTTAACAAAAGTCTAGCACTGAGCTACGGCCAATTCATCCATTAACAGGTTCAAACAAGCATGGCAAAAAATGCATTTGACAAACAGATTTCAGACTTAGTAAAATTAACACTTGTCTGGAATTTCAGATCAGATAGCACTCTTCAGAGCATGAAAACTATATGGTACAGGACCTGAACATGGCAAAGTAAAGCATGGCATGGAGCTACTCAAATACCTTAACAGAAGTCCCTTAGTGACCTTGAGCCAAAAGGGATTAGAAAATACATTTGCAAGCATAGCAGAAGTCCCTTAGTGACCTTGAGCCAAAAGGGATCAGAAAATACATTTGCAAGCATGTGAACATGGCAAAAACATAATCAGTTCTCAGACTTAGTGAAAACTGGAGCATGCTGAAACAGATATCAAGTAGGCATGTTTACAAGCTCGATGCACTCACTACAGAGCAAGTCATGACAATCTAAGCATGCACCCATCAAGAATACACAAAATACAAGCTATACATGGCAAGAACAATAGCATAGCATGCACGGATCAACTACAACATCATCGGCAAAATCGCTAACAAGTAGACGATCTGCCCAGATTCGCGAAATGGCAAAAGTAGAGCTCGATTGACTCAAGCTGGAGTGCTCCATAATTGCAAACAAAGACATGGATGGATAGAGCACTACAAGATTAACAAAACATCCTTACTGATCATCCTTAAAAGAGGCACGGATCACTAGGAAACAACATGAACATATGGCAATATGAGATAAACAGATCATGGACTTAGTGGAAATGCTAAGTCCCTGAAATCAGCATTAACGAATGCACCACTTTGCAAGCTTGTGCTAGTCACCACACACATCACAAAAATACATGGGTTGCACCTCTGGATAGATGGCAAAACATACAACAAAACACATGTAGAGCACCTGGGCATATCATGCACACAATAATCATGGCAAAAATGATAAATATCTAATTGGAGCAGCAGATCTGACAAATATCTCAAATAGCATTCTTCTAACAGCATTTCGGGCATCAAGATGAACTCAAATGAAAATGATACAATGAGATGAAATGATGTACTCTCTGAGACAAACATTTTGATATGCTATATGCCCAAAACAGATCTACGGATGCAAAGATATAGCATGATGAAGATAGCTAAAAAAATATGCAGAAAAAGGACTTAGGCAAAAATCGACCTAGGGTTTACTGTAGCTGGATCTGGTCGGCACGCAAACCGAGGTTGGCCGGGAAGTTCTCCGGAGTTGCGTCTTCTCGTCGGAGTTGGTCGAGGTGGCCGGAGAAGGTGGGGTTCGGGCCGGATGTTGCCGGATCTGGCGTGGGGCGCCGCAGAGAGACGCGTCAGTGGGCACGCGCGGGCGAGCGCCGGCGGGCAGCGGCAGCGTGCTGCGACCGTCGGCGGGGAGGTGAGGCAAGACGCGTGGCGGCGGCGCCCTGCCGC
>NC_057806.1:637368932-637479996 GCF_018294505.1 Triticum aestivum
ATGGGCCGGGGGGAGGGGGGGGCGGTGACGGGCCCCGCGGGCCCTGGCGGATCCGGTGAAGTGGGGCGCTGCGGGAGCTGACGTGGCAGCTGCTGGTTGGCGGGGTGATTTCTTCCGGTGCCGGTGGACAACATCCGGCGCGCTGAAGAGGTGGGGAGCTAGGTTAGGGTGGTCTTGGATCCAGAATTTTCGGGAGATGAACTATATATAGGGGTAGAAGAGGCTACGAAGCTCCAAATGGGGTGCGGTTTTCGGCCACGCGATCGTGATCGAACGCTCTAGATGATGGAGAGGGTTTTGGTGGGTTTTGGCCCAACTTGGAGGGGTGATGGGCTGCAACAGACATGAGGCCTTTTCGGTCCCTCGGTTAACCGTTGGAGTATCAAACGAAGTCCAAATGATACGAAACTTGACAGGCGGTCTACCGGTAGTAAACCAAGGCCACTTGGCAAGTCTCGGTCCAATCCGGAAATGTTTAATCCCCACACACGAAAGAAAGGTAGAAATGACCATCGGAGGAGAACGAAGCGCCGGAATGCAAAACGGACAATGGGGAAAATGCTCGAATGCATGAGATGAACACGTATGCAAATACAATGCACATGATGACATGATATGAGATGCATGACAATGACAACAACACACACAGAGACAAAAACCCGAACCCGAGAAAATAAAATAACTTAACGCCGGAAACGTCAAGAGTTGGAGTACATATTGGGTAAATCATATCCGGGGTGTTACAATGGTACTGAATGTCGGGACGCGTCAGTGTGAGGTACTGAAGCGCACCAACTATGGAGCGGTAGAAGGGAGCGTCGGACGCCGGAGAGCCCTCGACGGTGGACACCTTAGCCTTCGTGTCGACAGGCGTAGGAGCAGGCTTGCAGTTAAGCATGCCCACTCGCTCTAGAAGCTCGTAGGCGTACTTCTGCTGGTGCAGGAAGAAGCCAGTGGCCCGACGCACAACCTCGATGCCGAGGAAGTAGTGGAGAGCCCCTAAGTCCTTGAGGGTGAACTCAGTGCCGAGGCGAGCTGTGATCTGCTGAAGGAGCGCTGGGGAGGAGGCAGTCAGGATGACGTCGTCGACGTACAGGAGGAGGTACGCGGTAGCGGGACCCTGGTGATAAACAAACAGGGAGGCATCGGACCGTGTGGACCAGAACCCCTGCTGCTGAAGGAAGGCCGCGATCCGCTGGTACCAGGCCCGAGGCGCTTGCTTCAACCCGTAGAGAGAACGGGAAAGCAAGCACACGTGGTCCAGATAGTCGGTGTCGACGAAACCTGTAGGCTGCTGACAGAACACCTGCTCATCGAGATGGCCATGCAAGAAAGCATTAGACACATCGAGCTGGTGGACTGGCCAGGCACGAGAAACAACAAGCTGGAGGACAGTGCGAATCGTGCCCGGTTTGACAACAGGGGCGAAGGTGTCGGTGAAGTCCACGCCGGCACGCTGGCGAAAGCCGCGCACCACCCAGCGCACCTTGTAGCGCTCGAGAGAACCGTCGGGGCGAGTCTTGTGGTGGAAGACCCACTTGCAAGTGATGACATTGGCACGGGGAGGCCGCGGGACAAGCTGCCACGTACGGTTGCGCTGCAGGGCGTCAAACTCCTCACACATCGCAGCTAGCCAGTTCGGATCCCGAAGGATTGCGCGAACGGAGGCGGGGAGCGGATACGGTGCCGAGGTAGACGCAACACACGCGTACTCGTTAGATGTATAGCGCGTGCTAGGACGAAGTGTCCTAGTCCGAGCCCGTGTGACTACACCGGTGAGGGATGCAGCCGCGACGACGGGAGTGACCAAGGGGGCCGCGGCGACGGGGGCTGTGGCGACAGGGGCCGCTGGCGTGGGAAGCGCGGGTAGGGCCGAGCCCGGTGCGCGGCTGGGCGGTTCGCCAGAGGAGGAGGCAGGGGCGAACCGCGCCGCGGGAGACGCCGAGGGTGACGGTACCTGCTGAAACGGGAACACCAGCTCATCAAAGTACACATGACGCAAAGTGAAAACGCGATGGGACACTGGATCATAGCACCGGTAACCTTTGGTGTTGGGAGGATAACCAAGGAAGATGCACGGAAGTGACCGGTGAGCGAGTTTGTGAGGAGTAGTGGACACGATGCTAGGATAACAGAGACACCCAAAGATGCGAAGGCTATCATAAGATGGAACCGCACCGAAGAGGAGCTGGTGAGGAGTGTAGTTCCAGCGTGAACGACACGGGCGGATGTTAATAAGGAGGCTGGCGGTTGCGAGCGCGTCCGGCCAGAACCGAGAAGGCACGTAGGAGTGGAAGAGCAACGTGCGGACATAGTCATTAAGAGTGCGAAGGACGCGCTCGGCGCGACCATTCTGCTGTGACGTGTAGGGACAAGTTAGGCGAAAAATGGTGCCGTGGGACGCAAGAAGATTGCAGATGGCGACGTTGTCAAACTCCTTGCCATTGTCAGTTTGCAAGGCGAGAATAGGACGACCGAACTGTGTGGTGACATATGAATAAAAAGTTGTGAGTGTGGCAAGAGCATCGGACTTGCGACGGAGAGGAAAAGTCCACACATAATGAGAGAAATCATCCAATATCACCAAATAGTATAAGTAACCCGTGTTGCTCGCAACCGGGGACGTCCAAACATCACTATGCAATAACTGAAACGGAAAAGTGGAAATGTTTGTAGACTCACTAAAGGGAAGACGAACATGCTTGCCAAGACGGCAAGCCTCACAAGAGTGGTCGTCAACCTTATTACAGGAGAAAGAAAAACTCTAAAGAATCTGACGCATAACGGTGGAGTTGGGATGGCCGAGACGGGCATGCCAAAGATCGACACTAGCGGCGAAGGCGGCGGGACGACGGGAGGCGGTGGCGCCGGAGGTATGCACCGGGTAAAGCTCGTCCGGGCTGTCACATCGGTGGAGTAACATCCGTGTACGGGCGTCCTTCACAGAAAAACCGATATCGTCAAATTCAACAGTGATAGGGTTCTCACGAGCAAGGCGACGAACAGAAACAAGATTTGTAACTAAGTTAGGAGACACAAGAACATTAGACATGTTAACGGGAGTAGAAGTAGAAGGAAAAGACATATGACCGACATGTGTAATGGGAATGGATGAACCGTTACCAAGGGTGATGCGAGTGGGAGTATGAACAGGAGTGCCGGATGTGAGGTTACCGGGATGAGCAGTCATATGAGCGGTGGCGCCCGAGTCCATGTACCAGTCACCGCCGCCACCGTAGGAGCTCGGCGACGGGGCGGAGTGCAGAGCAGCAAGAAGGGCCGGGTCCCATGGCGGCGGCACCTGGGGAGGGAGAAACCCTCCGTAGGCCGGCGCGGGAGCGACACCATAGGCGGGCGCGGCACCGTAGCCTCTGTAGGGGGGCGCGGCGCCGTAGCCGCTGTAGGGGATGGCGTTCTGCACGGTGAAGAGCGCCTGGTGGCTCGCCGGCCGAGGCCTAAGGATGCTCGGAGCGAGAGCCCGAGGAACCGGGATCGAGTACGCGTGTACGACGCCCGTCCACGGGTTGGTGCCGTAAGTCCAGGGCGGGGTGGCCTGCTGCTGCTGCTGACGAGGGCCCCCTCTTGCGCCTGTTTGCGACCGCCCCCGCGACGGTTGCCGCGGCGCCCACCATCCTGCGGCGGCTGCTGGGGGGCAGCGGGTGGGGCGGGGGGCGCGGGCGGGAGGGGGTAAAACCCCGGAGGCGCCGGGGGTGCCGGCTGGTGACGAGGCGCAGGCGCGGGCGGGGCGGCCGGTGGAGGGGCACCACGCGAGGTGCCAGCGGCGAGGGCGTGGTGCTGCACGCGCTTCTTGACCCCCTTCATCCGGCGCTCCTCCAACCGCAAGTATGCCACGAACTTGGGGAAGGAGGGCTCCGGCATGAGGGAGAGGTTGGAGGCGGCGTTACCGAAGTCCTCGTTGAGGCCGGCAGTGAGCGTGCTGAGGAGGAGGTCGTCATCAATTTTGGCGCCAATGTCATGGAGCTCATCCGCCAACGTCTTCAGGCGGCGGCAGTAGTCATCGATAGACTGATCATCCTGATAACAGTCAAAAAATTCCTGCTGCAAAAACACGCGGCGCTGAAGCTTGTTGTCGGTGAAGAGGCTGTTGAGCTTGACCCACACGGCGCGGGCATCATCACCGTCGCTCACGACCGTGTGGAACAGGTCCTTCGAGATGGTGGTGAAGAACCACCGGATGAGTGTGGCGTCGATCGCGGTCCACTCGGAGTCACCCACCATGGCGCGGGAGTCGACGGAGCCATCAACGTGATCCACGAGGTTATTCTCGCGGAAGAGCAGCGAGAAGTATGTCTTCCACGCGAAGTACGTGGCATCAGTGGCATCGAGGACGACGGGGACACGGTCGTGGATATTGATGTCACGGATGTCAGCGGGGTCTGGTCCGGCGAAGGGGTTGGAGTAGGAGGAGGCGGAGGAAGACATGGCGGCTCGGCGGTGGTGCGGCGCGGCGATACAAACGATCTGTGGCGCGGAAACGCGAGCGACGCGATGCAGCGAGGCGATGCGGCGCGGGTGACTGGCGGACTGCGGGACGCAGCAGCATGCGGGATGCAGGAGCGCGTGGCTGGCGGGACTAGCAGCGGTTAGAACGAGGCGGGACCATCGGCGATTGAAACGAGGCGGGGCTAGCGTATGCGGGACGAGCGACGATTGGGACGTGGCGGCTAGCGAGGAACTAAGCGCGGGCGATGCGTGCGTGGCGGGGCAGCAGCCCGAAGCGCTCAGCGGGTTGGGCAGGGACGGGATTGGGATGCGGGAGCGCACGGCGCGGGAGGAGGCGCTGCGCAGGGAGATGGCGGCGGCGGCAGATTGTGGCGGCGGCGGCTAGCGTTAAGCGGAAGCGAGAGAGGATCGACTTGCGATAGATACCATGTAGAAGAAGATTTTGGTGCATCGATAATCATTTATCGTGCACTAGGCACATATATATAGGTACAAGGGGTGCGACCGGTGTCTTGTCTTCCAAGATAGAAATAAATACAGGGGGAGAGAGACACTATAGGTGCGGCATACAAAACCCAGACCTACGTACATGTACACATGTTCAACAGTTCAGATGAATACTATGATTACACAAACACTACTTTGGTTGTAAAGAGTAATCGCTACAGTGTGTGAGAGAGAAAATCTTCGATCTTGGCTGTATATTTGGCACAATGTTTTCATAACACCGTCGAAACCCTTGGTGCTGTTGTACTCAAGTAAATAGCATGTTTACCTTTTTTTACTTCATTCTGATCCACAATGAAACTAAACCAAGTATATCCATTATGAAACTATAAACAAAATATACAAAATATGTTAGCACAGATCGTGCAATACTATTACGTGGCCAAAAAGATGCACATATGCAAGGAAGTGATGAAGAGGGCGACACCAAATTCAGGTATTCCATTCTGCCTATTTTGCACCATTCAGTAATATAGCAATGAATCAGCAAGAGCTAAAGGTGACCACGTGTATACAAGAGATCGTACTGTTACCATGGTAATCCCATAAGGATCACATACTTCAGCTAACTTTTAATAGTCTTTTGCAAGCAGCCAAGACTTACGAAAGGCAAACAACAAAAGAAATGGCACAAATTTTGAGGACGGACGATGTACATTAATATATTATTAGATCCTCACAGACATCAAAATAAAGGTGAACTACATAAGCTGCGTATGAGTAGTCTCTCCAAAAGCTTAATCCTTGCAATTATTGTAGTTGAACTTGAACTGTAGACCGTAAAGCTCCAGTATGATGAAGTTGGCAGACGTGAGTCATTCCATATCCTTGCTCTCTTCCTGCAATACATAAATAAAATACACTACATTACGGGTCTTGTTGGAGAAAAAGGCTGCTCTCCACGTAATTGAAATACCAACAAAGATTAAAATGATGAGTGGCAAAAAACTATTAAACACTAACTGGTAGTGATTAGGAAAACATGTCAGTTACTTTAAATATTGCTACTGGGGTCTTGAAACAGTCTCATTGTTGGCATTATCTTTCTGTTTATTAACAAAGAAACATCCCTTTTTTGCAAACTGACCAGTACAAAATAACGCTAGTTGCGATTGATTTGTGTTGTTTCCAGTTCTATCTAGGAGTAGTTCTCTGTATCCTCATGGTAATGACATATTTTGTCACTTAGTATTTTTCCTAAAATGCAAAGCATAATATTGTTACCATGGTGCATACACGAGAGTAAGAAGATAATATTGCTACCAAGGTAATCCTATACTGGTCAATTTCAGAAATAATGATCTCTCCCAAAGCTTCATCCTTACCATTATTAATTGTAGTTGAACTTGATCTGTAGACCATGAGTCATTCCATATCCTCGCTCTTTCTGTAGCACATAAATACAATACAATACAATACATTACTTTCTGGTTGGAGAAAGAGGCTGCTCTCCAAGTAATTGAAATACCAACAGGACTAAAATGATTAACGGCAAAACAAAAAAAAACTATCAAGTACTAAGTGGTATAGATGTTGTAGATAGAAGCTACCACCTGGAGAGACGAAGGAATCTAGAGAATTCACAGGGGAGGAAGGACGCGGGAGCGCTAGATCTTCTTCTGGTGAAGTCAGCATCATCGGTTTTAAGGCCCTCCTTTGCATTGATGTATTGGGAAATCGACTCCACTGTCCTGGTGCTCATGTCAATGCTGACCACCCACATCTTCCGAATGACGTATTCGAATTCGCTGATGAGAAAATGCACTACATATGGCCTGTGGACGTTTACTTGAGGGAACATAAGGATGGTGTGTGGAAGGTGCGGATTGGAAGACCAGAGCTCAGCTGAAGTGATCGTGTAGTTTAATTCCCACACCATGCTACCTAATGCGAGAGTGTGGCAGGTGATGGTGAAGCCTGAACCAGATTTGAGCTCCCCGTGACCAATGCCATCATGGCGGGTGACATTCACAAACTTGAGCACACGTCCATCATCGATGGCGGACACACCCCGGTATAACCAGCTGAATGGCTTGATTTCACGGTGAGTGTGAGCAGAAGGGAACTCATCAAGAGGGAACGCGAGGAAGGTGATGCTCTGCGAAGACGTCGTAGATGAGCATGCCTCGGTGGTAGTCGATCCAGCAAAGCGAGCGGTTGAAGGGGACGATGGTGTCCGTGTCCCAGCAACAGAGCTGCCGAGGATCATTGACATTGTCGATGCCAATGATTGGTAGACGCATAGAGTTCCATTCGCCGCCCAGTACGGGGCCAGCTGAAGTGGAGGAGCGTAACAAACAGATGTCAGCATAGATCTTCAAGTGGACGGACTTGAAAACGCAGAGCTCTGCCACCGCAAACTCTTGCCCGCCTTCACCTCGGCACAAGAGGCCCATGGATTTGACCGTCAGCAGGCGCGTCTTCCCCTTCTCTAGGGGAGGACCACGAGGTAGGCTGTCACCGGTGCGGGTATAATCCGTGTACGGCTCGGTACAAGGGGGCAGAGCTTTGAACGAGGAAGGGTCGTAGGCGCTGTAGATGAGGAAGTCCTGCACCAGCCCTCGTCCAGGGATATTGGTACCGACGCGAAGCAGGAGGAGATGGCGGTGCGTCGCCAGGATGGCCAAGGGGGCCTGCTTCCTGGGATCCGGAAAACGCGGCAGCCGGGCGTAGAGGCGGGAGGGGAGCGGGGGCTCGGCGAGGCACAAGGCGATGTGGAACTGGAAGCGAGCGTTCCAGGAGGTGGTGCCGGACGCCCGGATGGGCGCCTTGGTGTCGTCCGGGAAAGAGCCCTTGTCGTCCCTGCGGAAGACGAAGCGCTCCAGCATCAGCCAGTTGGGGAAGGGGGCGGCAGCCATGGCGACCTTGAATTGAAACAGATCGGACGATTAGGGCGGGTCTCTGTGTGGCGAGCTGCCGTGCCAGACGAAGAAGGAGGCGGCACGAGGCGTTCCGGAGCAGCGATCTGTCGGCTTCCTATTGGGTTACAGCAACTTATTTTTGGGTATATATACGAGGGAGGAGATTGTATGCAATTTGGACTATTGGGCCTTTTAGATTACAGGGCTGTTAAGCTGGACCGGGATTGATTCTTGGTGCATCCTCCTCCATGGGTCCTCCAGGCCTATTATTATATTATACCTCGATAAGTCCCCTTAAAAAAACTCGATAAGCCGTGTTGTACTAGTTTGGCCTGATTTTTTCGTTTCCCTTTTACCCATTTTTCCTTACTATATATGGCCATTTTTTTGACACAGTACATACGCAAGCGCTCATATATACGTGCATACACTCTCCTCTATGAACGCGCGTGCACACACACCCTATCCCTATGAGCATCTTTAAAAAACTGAGCCGGCATATCATCTTGAAATTTTACAAAATCACCTTAGGCGCCTCGTTGTCTGAAATGGTTATTCCTCTCGACGTGCTCGTGTCGTCTGGCGGCGCTCCAGGCTTATTAAGCTAGATAAATAATGCAGTTGTGCTAAAAAAGAGAAGACAAATAATGCAATCATGTTGTGCTGGTTTCTCCGATTTCCCCTTTCCCATTTTTTGAGGTATGGATTTCCGCCTCCATGGGCCTTGTTTCCTCATGGCTACGCTTTGTTGATGTGGTTTTGTCGACTGCTGGCGGTCTAGATCTATTTTAGCTCGATAGATAATGTGGTCGTGGTTTCTCCCGATTCGCCCCTCCTTTTCTTGAGGTATTGGCCCCCACCACCTGTCCCCTTCACTTATAATTTACCAAACTTTACATGATTTTTGATTCAACATTTGTTATAAGAACTTTATCAACTTTCTTTTGCAAAAGGGACTAGAAGTATAAAGCATCCCATACACAATAAAATTTATATCGAGGTCCTTCCACAACCGAACGACCACTATCGTCGTCAGAACCAGTGACGGGCAAAGATGAGGCGAATCCACGGGCTCATCGACAGCGCCTGGAGGGGACGATTGCTTCGTCCTAGTCACTTCGCGAGCGAGAAAGGAAAACGAGTGAATAACCGGAAGTCTCTGTGTTTTTCTCGGTGTCAATCGAGCACAAATATAGTTGCTTAAAGTTGAATGTTAACTTAATCTTATCGACCCATATAATATCCAATCAAAATATACCTAAAATCGTGAAAACTTTTGGTATCTCTATTTACTGGTCTACAATGTATAATAATAAATCAATCTAGCTAACAACAGTCATCGGCTTCGATTGTGAAACTCATGCATTATATATGTATGCAGTCGTCAAATAATACTAGAAGTGGACTTGAGGATCTTAATGATCTCGCCGTCCACCTGGAAGCACTTGGCAAGGACGGCGTCCGGGGATCTCTGGGTCGACATTTAGGAGTCACATCACAACAAGCATGGCGTCAGACATTTTTTATGTTCTTGAGAGATATTTATGTTCTTTGGAGATATTTATGTTAACACCTTTCTCCCTGAGGCAGCCGAGGTACCCACTGAGGCTGAGAAAATCAGGAACAAAATCGCGGCAGATGACCCACACTCAGCCACGTCCCAGAGCTAGTGTCATTGGCGACACATCGATTCCGACAACGGCGTACCGATTCCACGACGGGGTGTTGATTACGGGCCGTCGGGTAGCGATTTTGATGCAGGGTGCCGATTGCAGTGGTCAGGAGGTAGAGGGAAGGGGAAGGAGAGGGAGTGGGACGCACGGGAGGTTGAGGAGGGAGGTGAAACTTCCTTTCCGGGCGAGCGGTTGGCGGATGGAGCGCGCTTCAAACTAACGCCCACAACCTCCAAATATGGATGCTCGGGGGCTTAATATGGACCGTCCTCCAAAATTTTTGGCGATCCGGAGCCAGATGACGACTTCGCTAGAGTGGCCTTTTTGGCCAAAATGGACATACCGGCAGTTATTACGTCAATCGGTCAGATATGGCGACTCTGCTGGAGTTGCCCTAAGAAGTCTTTTTTAGGAAAGAATTCATCACAACACATGAATAAATGCAAGCAACATGTAAATATATGAGTCGTGTCAGGTCTCTGCTACAGAGCTATATATGGCGTACAATATATTTAATATAATAATTTTCCTTTTACTTATTTGTTCGGTAAATCAAATGTTTGCTCTGTTCTCTATGTTCATGTACGTAATTCTTCATAAACCTCTATGCTTATTGAATTCCTCCCACCCATCCCATTTATAATGTACGTAAATCAGATGAACAAAAAAAAAGAACTGATTTTAGTGAGGACGATGACGACAAATCAAAAGCCCTAAAAATGCACCACTGTTTTACAATAGCTAGATGAAGTAGACATATGCTATATCCCTCTTTGGTGGTGTCAAGCTGCACCCAACTTCTTTTCTTGATATTCTTATTTTTTTCAAAAGGGGCGCTTTTTATTACTTAAATGATTAAAGTATTACACCCGGCCTCTGCATAACTAACATGCACACAGCCAAATGATATTCTTATAACTGCTTATGCACTTTGGAATGCTTGAACAATTTGGTTCAAGGTTGTGTTACTTTGGAAAATATGGTGAACCAGCGAAGCTGTGTTTATATATTGATAGAATGCACCGATTTACTACTTTTGTAGAGTAAATAGTGGTCAACCCACATACCAGTGAAGGCATGTTGTACCATGGTACACTTTGTTGCAACAATTAGTTGTTTTCATGTTAGATTACTTATTATTGCCATTGCATAAGAATTGTTTTCCAAAGTCGTGATAATCATTTCGACTCTTGTTATATATCACATGGATGGGTAGATGTGGGTTATTTGAGCATGATTTGAGGTAATACTAGACCCAAGGCATTCTGGCAACTCGTTGGTAGCCACACCTCAAGGGCAAGGAAGAAATAGGCTAGAATATAAATTGCTTATTTTCCGGTTAACTGATAGATGATATATGCTCCCCCTATTATTGGCCAGTTGGATTAGTCCGTAAGAAAGTAATCTTGTCTAAATAAGGTAATGTCTAAGTGAATAGCACCATGTTGCTCAACTTGTATTGTAAACAAGAAACGTTCTCATGCACAGTATCCTTTCTTCAATGCAATTGGATATCTATGACATTGAGTGAGACCGCATGTATCTGCATGGATATATAGTAAAGTAGTCCAACGACTTCAGATTTCCTTGTAACATTTCCAAATTTGTGTGGCTCATTTATGGATATAGTGCTATCACTATGCCATAGTATTTAAAAAACCAGTCAAATCATACGTACATGTACCACTAATACCTACATTGACTCCTTAATGGTTGGTATTAAAATCACAATATAATTATATAAGTACCGTTTAGGAGTTCCTATACACTCATGGAGGCGCGCGTATCATTCATGATCTTAAATCATACTCATTTTTTACAGTCTGATCGAACCCCATTCTTCTGAGCTCACATTTCAAACTTGCTCAAATTTCACATCAAAATTTAACTTCTCCAGGGGGAATGGCATCTATAAAACTGGAGTTGGCTCTCGTTGTCCTCTGTTCCATTTGTTGTTCTCCAGAGATTAAATATTCTCCCAAAGCCTATGCGCTCATGTTTACAACGATGGTAAAAGCTAAAGAGTCTATGTTTACAGTGCTTTGGCAAAGTCCATGTTGTATATGGTTACTCCAGTTCTTTGGCAAAGTCAATGTTGTCAACAAACACCTGCATGAAAAATAGACAAACAGTTGAGTCTCGAACCGGTGAGCAATCAATGGTTCGAAGATCAGCATGATGGGGAAAGGGTGATACCGATTTCCACCCATCGGGGTCCAGGATGGCCGTGATCTTGGTGCCGATCCCTGGCAAGGGACCTGCCTCCCGCACCACTTTCCCTCCGGACAGCTTCACCACCTCGGCGGTCTTGTAGACATCGTCGGTGCCTATCGCGATCTGTGGAAAAAACCCAGCATACCGAGAACTTAGCAATGCAGCAACATTTGGAACAACAATTGGCGGTTCAAATGGTCTATGAACTGCAAATGCAATGGAGTATGTCCTTCTATACCTGAGCATAGGCACTCCCCTTGTCATATTCAGTGACACCGTAGTTGTAGGTCAACTCCAGAACCGCATTCTGGTCTTCAGGCCCGTACCCCATCATCGCCACCGTGTACTGCACAAGAGCTTGTCCAGTTTACACGTGGGACTTTTCAAGAAACAAGATGATATATTGAGCAAAGCAATCACCTTGTATTCAGGGTTGTCTCGCTTCCGGAGCAGTTTCATACCACAAGCCTACAATTTAGCGACGAGACGTCACTACGGCGAGTCGATGACCACTGAGGTACAACAAACCGCAAAACTTTCATGAACAAGAAGCAGTTCTAAGGTACCTACCTTCTCGTAGAAGCTTATGGCTCGGTCGAGATCACCGACACGAAGCATCACTTGGCATAGTGGCTCTGGAGTCCCTGGCCTCTCTAGGATCTCGAACTTGTAGCCGTCGGGGTCTTCGATGAACGCGATCACGGTCTTGCCACCCTTGACAGGGCCAGGCTCCCTAGTCACCTTGCCTCCCTTCGCCCTTATGAGTTCAACTGTTTTCGCCACCTGTCGTGACAAACCACCAGGTTCAAGGAACATTATTGTTCAATAGAGCATCGTACTATACTTGTTACGAAATAATCGTAAAGGCTCATGAAGTGGTGTGTTACATCATCGGTTGCAATGCCGAAATGACCGAACCCCGCTCCGATATCGTACGAATCAACCCCGTAGTCTGCAGATGAATAAGTTGTCAGGTCCACATTAGCAATGATAAAAATTACAGTGAGAATGCGCTGGTTCTGTGTGCCATGTAGGAAGAATTACTGTAGGTGAGCTCGATGGCAAAGTTGGTTTCCTCGGGGCCGTATCCGAGGAAGGCATTGGTGTACTTCTCTTCGGGTATGTCACGCTTCCTCAGCAGCTTCATGCCCAGGCACTCTGTATAGAACCTGCATTCATCGGCCAGGAAGACCTGTCAGAATCCATCCTCCGGTAAAGAACGACACAGGTGGTGCAGCTAATACGGCGGCGGGCTGACTTGATGGTCCTGTCGATGTCGCCGACGCGGTAGACGACGTGGAGGAGCCTCCTGTTGTCCTTCTTGGCCCAGGTGAAGGCCTCGTCATTGCTGGAGAATGAGGTGGCCGCGGCCTGCGCGGCGCCGGCGGAGGCGCGGAGCTTGAGCTTGGGCGTGCTCATCAGCCTGATGGGGTCGGACTGCAGCGCTATTCCGGGAAGCAAGCAACAGATGAACGGAATCAAGCAGACGCAATGCTCGTGTTCTCGGTCGGCGTGGAGGAAGGAACGTGAGCTTACCTGCGCCTGCGGCAGCGGTGGAGAGGAGCATGGATCTCCGGGGGACGGCTGCGGCGGCGGCGGCCGGGGTGGCGCAGGCGACGGCGCCGCGGCTGACGGCCATGGGGAGAGCCCTCATCGTGGTCGCGAAGCTGGGCCGTCCGCTGTGCTTGTGTGTTTGGTGGCGCTTTCTCGCGCTATCTATCCTCAATTCCTCACTCACTTAATTTCCTGGCCGAGAATGCCGGCTCCGTCTACCGTCATCGCTCCAGTGAGAAGCCGACACCTCCCCTCGTATGCAAGATTAGTAGTTTGCTAGCTTGTTATGTGATATCTGCTACCAATTTGGAAATTTATTTTTTCTAGGGAAACCACAATGAGAGTGGTTTTTCTAGCTGTTTGGGTTTCTACCGGGTATGTGGGTGCCACATGATACAGCGATAAGATTCGTGCAGTATTCGGCGGTCAACATGTATAGACAGGTTGTGTACCGAAGCGCAATCGGTGTGTACATCTGTACATGTTGCATACCATTAAATTCAACACAACATGTGTTGGTTGCGGGGCCAGATGTTGCCTAGGTCATAGCATTGAAGCGAGGCATAGCTCTCCACTAAGCATACTCTGTTCCTGGCGGCTTGGGCGGGGGAACAGTACACTTCATGGCGGCGGCGACATGGATCCGAAGATCAGAGCATCTCCAACAGAAGCGCTATATGAGCGCCGCGCGGTATAAAAACTGCTTTTAGTGCGCGGGGACCCGGTTTGGAATCTCCAGCAGCCGCACAAAAAGCGCGCGCGCTATAACTAATGCAGCGCGCGTATCAAAAAGGCATCGCGCGCACCATATTTAGTGCGCCTGGTCGCGCGCGCTGCAAACTCTGGACTGTTGCAGATGGGACCGCTTGATTGGGACCGTTGGACTCGCGCGCGCAGCATATTTTGCAACGCTTGTTGGAGCAAACGTCTTCTAGCGTCCCAAAAAAATTTACTTGCGCGCGGTAAACCTGTTTTTTAGACGCCGCGCATTGAACGATTGTTGGAGATGCTCTCAGCATGGGGATTAATCCGCCCGGGTAACTACGCCTTCCTAGAATATTCTACGATTCATAGATTGATGTATCGGCAGCGAAAGATGTATTCTATTGTTCTACTGGCTACATTCATGAGAGAAATCTGCTTGATCCCTCTATGACATTCACGCAGTTGCTGCAAAGCCAGCAATATCCACCTTCACAAAAAGATCAAGGAGAGATGTATGTCTACCATCGTACTTCCTCCGTTTTTAAATATAAGTTTTTTTAGACATTTCAAATGGACTATAACATACGAATGTATGTAGACATGATTGCTTCATATGTAGTCATTTGCTGAAATCTCTAAAAAGATTTATATTTAGGAACCGAGGGAGTACATGCTTTCGTTATGTGGGGCCTCATTTATTTGCTGACTAAACTGGGTAAATCGTTTTTTCCTTATGTACATTCAAATCCAACTCCAAAGATGACTCGTTTACTGGATATATGGATGAATGTGGAGAAAGGGAGGATGTTGAAGTCTGCAAGCAGACGGTGACAAACGAGGGCAATGAGTAAGTATGTTTATGGAGAGAAGACTTTACTAACATGAACCAGATTATGCAACGTCAGATGGTCTTACAGAGAATGTAATGCTGGTGCAATTGAACATCCATTAGGTGTTGTACACAATGTAGTACCTGAACCTTCCGAGCATTCTGAAGCATCTCGATGTTACTCATCTTTCAACTGTGGTGAGGACGACGAACAGGAAGAAGAGGTTAATTGAGGCAACAGGTAGCGACTCGAACATATTGTTATTTAACATGTGCCTTCCGAACATTTTGAAGCATCCAGACGTTACTCATATTTCAAATGTCATGTTCCTTAACACAAATTACAGGCAGGGGAAAGCTAGCGTCATTGAAGATTCGATGAGGAAGTTCTGCAAAGACAGATCATACACAATGTTTAAACCGAAGATTGGAGTTAAGTTTGAATCGTTGGAAGAGGTATATCAGTTCTACAACATGTATTCCTGGGTTACTGGGTTACTGGGTTCAGTATCAAATGGGGCGGAGGCATGTGAGAACCATGCAACCATACAAATGCCAGCGTGAGGTAAGATCTCTCCCAATATGATCCCACCATCGCTATAACCTCGAGCGAGTTGTTTCGTTCCATTGATGATAATATCAGTATATCTATTGCAGGGATTTACAAAGACTGCCAAAATGTCTACAACCAGATGTGGCTGCAAAGCAATGGTACAACTAGCTATGACTGACAGTGTGAACTCTTCATCCTGGTACGTCAGAGATTTTGTCGAAGAGCACAACCATGAACTGGCAGATAGTTGTGCAGAAAAAAATTGTTGTCCTCCCGTAGAAACATCGACAAGCAGGTAAAGGAAATTGTAAAGCATTTAAGGGAGAACAATGTTACACTTTCAAGGGTAACTTGCATTTTAGGTAGCCTTTTTGGTTAAATGGATAAGGTGCCATTAGATAAAAAGAGCATACACACCGTTTGTTCAAATATAGCGTCAGATGCACTACGAGACGACATGCGTAAAACAATAGAAAACTTTAGAAGCATGATAGTTTACACCATAGTTAGATGAAGAAGACAGACTAAAATCATTGATGTGGACCGGTGGTAGGAGCCATAATATGTACCGTTATTTCGTTAACATTGTCACGTTTGACACGACGTACGAGACGAACATTTATAAAATGCATTTTGGCATGTTCATTGGGGTCAACAAGCACTTCCAAATTGTTATCTTTGCTGGGATTCTACTAACTAACGAGATAGTTGAAGATTTCAAATGGGCGTTCTCTGAATTTGTAGTCATGATGGGCGGTAAAGCACCGACAACAATATTGACAGGTAAAACACAATAAAAAACATTTTATCGACGCTTGTATAGATGTTGCTGGACTGACATTCCCAATGTTTTTTTCCTTTCTCGGACCAATGTCAAGCAATGACTTTAGCTATCAGGGAATGCTTCAAAGAAACAACGCATAGGTGGTGCAAGTGGCATGTATATATTGAAGAAAGCAAAATAAATGTTAGATGCAGTTTACAAGAAAGACATATCTTTTGGTGACACTTTCCACAAGGTTGTGAACCATATGCTTACCATAGAAGAGTTTGAGTCTGGTTGGGGTTTTCTAGTCTCTAAATACAAGCATTTGTCTAATCCTTTTATGACAAGAGTATACGAAATGAGGCATGATACGTCTTCAACGTATCTATAATTTTTGATCGTTCCATACTCTTATAGTATCAATCTTGGATGTTTTATATGCAATTATATACAATTATAATCATTTTTGGGACTAACTTATTAACTTAGTGTCAAGTGCTAGTTGCTGTAGTTTGCTTGTTTTGGGTTTTCCAGAAAATCAGTACCAAACGAAGTCCAAACTCTATGAAACTTTTTGATGATTTTTTCTGGATAAGATAGACCGTAGAAGTTTTGGGAGGAGATCAGAAGGCAAACGAGGAGACAACAAGGCAACAGGGCGCGCCCAGAGGGGTAGGCATGCCATGACGCCTTCCGACTGACCTAATTCCACCTCTATAAATTCTCTAAAATCAAGAAACCAACAAAGAGCCACCAAAAACACTTTTTCCGCCGCCGCAAACTTCTGTTCTTTCGCGATCCCATCTGGAGGCATTTTTCGGTACTCTGTTGAAGGGGGAATCGATCACTGAGGCCTTCTACATTATCCTTGCTGCCCTTCCGATGATGCGTGAGTAATTTACCACAGACCTGCGGGTCCATAGCTAGTAGCTAGATGGCTTCTTCTCTCCCTCTCTTTGATCTTCAATACAATGTTATCCTCGATGTTCTTTGAGTTCTATTCAATATAATCTTATTTTGCGGCCTGTTTGTTGCGATCCGATGAATTGTGGGTTTATTACCAGATTATTCATTAGAAATATTTGAGTCTTTCTCTTTGATCTATCCATTTGATTTGGCTAACTACATTGATTTATCTTGGAATTGGAGAGCTGCTTTGTAATGAGTTCAATCTTGTGGTGCTCTATATCCAAGTAACGTAGTAGGGGACAAGAGACGTATTTGTATTGTTTCCATTAAGGGGAAAATGACGGGGTTTATTCATATTGGTTGGGTTTACTTTGTCTACATCATGTCATCTTGCTTAAGGTGTTACTCTGTTTTTATTAACTTAATACCCTAAATGCATGTTGGATAGCGGTCGATGGATGGATATTGTAACACCCTGCTACACCTACTTTTTCTACATCATGCCATCTTTCTTAAAGCGTTACTCCGTTTTTATTAACTTAATACCCTAGATGCATGCTGGAAAGCAGTCAATGGATGGATATTGTAACACCCTGTTACACCTGGCAGGATCAAGACTGGCCCCACAGACCAACACTAGTCTTTTCTACGCACTTTGTTCTCACTCGTGCGCACCCGGAAGCTACTTCCCGGTTGGTCACCCATCCTAGAATTACCCCAAACCAAGAACGCTTAACTTTGGAATTCTTTTCAAATGGGCTCCCGAAAAAGAAGGAATTCCATATTGATATGAGTAGTCTATCATTCTTGTTAAGCTAGGCACTCACATACACCCGCACTCAAAGTAACCGACGTCCTCGTCGGCCCATCAGGAACGTTCCCTCTTGGCACACGTATGTGTGTCCAGTCCGGCACAAGTGTCATGTCGTGTGCCACAACGGGCCACACACGCCATGCGCCACATGTTCGTGTAACCACAGGGGTCGACTCTGATACCAATTATAACACCTGCTACACCTGGCGGGATTAGGACTAGCCCCACAGACTAACATTAGTCTTTTCTACGCATTTTGGCAGCTACTTCCCGGTCGGTCACCCATACTAGAATTACCACAAGCCAAGAACGCTTAACTTTGGAGTTCTTTTTGAATGGGGTCCCTAAAAAGAAGGAATACTTGTTGATATGAGTAGTCTATCATTTCTACTAAGTTAGGCTCTCACATAATAAGAGTAGATGAGGCAGGAGTCGGTATACTTGTCTTAGACGTGATGCCTATTTACATGATCATTGCCTTGAATATCGTCATAACTATGCGCTTTTCTATCAATTGCCCAATAGTGTAATTTGTTTACCCACCGTATGCTTTTATTTCGAGAGAGAAGCCTCTGGTGTAAATTATGGCCCCCTGATCCCGGCTTAACCTACGTCGGTATTTCTCCAAAGAGGAAGGGATGATGCAGCACAGCGAAGGTAGGTATTTCCCTCAGTGATGAGACCAAGGTTATCGAACCAGTAGGAGAATCATGCAACACTACATAAATGGTACCTGCACACAAAGAACAAATGCTTGCAACCTGACGTGTTAAATGGATTGTCAATCGTAACGGTGCCAGAAATTGTCAAGTTGACGGGATAAAAATATGATAGATTGGATAAATAGATCTCGAATAAACGCAAAATAAAATAAAGTGTAGTAAGGTATTTTTGGATTTTGGATTAATAGATCTAAAAATAAAAGCGAATAAAAATATATCTCGAAGGCAAATATGATAAAGAAGAGACCCGGGGGCCGTATATTTCATGAGTGGCTTCTCTCGATAAAAATAGCATACGATGGGTAAACAAATTACTGTTAGGCAATTGATAGAACTTCAAATAATCATGATGATATCCAGGCAATTGATACGTCTCCGTCGTATCTATAATTTTTGATTGTTCCATGCCAATATTATACAACTTTCATATACTTTTGGCAACTTTTTGTAAGATCTTCGGGACTAACATATTGATCCAGTGCCTAGTGCCAGTTCCTGTTTGTTGCATATTTTTTGTTTCGCAGTAAATCCATATCAAACGGAGTCGAAACAGGATAAAAACTGACGGAGATTTTTTTGGAATATATGTGATTTTTGGGAAGAAAAAACCACACGAGACGATGGCCGAGGGGAGCACGAGGCAGGGGGCGCTCCCCGGGGGGCAGGCGCACCCCTGACCCTCGTGGCCACCCCGTAAGGAGGTTGATGCCCTTCTTTCGCTGCAAGAAAGCTAATATCTGGATAGAGATCGTGTTAAAATTTCAGCCCAATCGGAGTTACGGATCTCCGGGAATATAAGAAGCGGTGAAAGGGCAGAATCCGAGAATGGAGAAACAGAGAGAGACAGAGAGACAGATCCAATCTCGGAGGGGCTCTCGCCCCTCCGCCTCCATGGAGGCCATGGACCAGATGGGAAACCCTTCTCCCATCTAGGGAGAAGGTCAAGGAAGAACAAGAAGAAGGGGGGCTCTCTCCCCCTCGCTTTCGATGGCGTCGGAACACCGCCGGGGGCCATCATCATCACCGCAATCTTCACCAACACCTACACCATCTCCACCAACATCTCCATCACCTTCCCCCCTCTATCTACAGCGGGCCACTCTCCCACAACCCACTGTACCCACTACCTGAACATGGTGCTTTATGCTTCATATTATTATCCAATGATGTGTTGCCATCCTATGATGTCTGAGAAGATTTTCGTTGTCCTATCGGTGATTGGTGAATTACTATGATCGATTTAATTTGCTTGTGGTTATGTTGCTGTCCTTTGGTGCCCATCATATGAGCACGCACGTGGATCACACCATAGGGTTAGTTGTATGTTGATAGGACTATGTATTGGAGGGCAAGAGTGACAGAAGCTTTAACCTAGCATAGAAATTGATGCATACGGGACTGAAGGGGGACCAATATATCTTAATACTATGGTTGGGTTTTACCTTGATGAACGTTAGTAGTTGCGGATGCTTACTGATAGTTACAATCATAAGTGCATAGAATTCCAAGTCAGGGATGACATGCTAGCAGTGGCCTCTCCCACATAAAACTTGCTATCGTTCTAGTAAAGTAGTCAATTGCTCAGGGACAATTTCGCAACTCCTACCACCACTTTTCCACACTCACTATACTAACTTTAGTGCTTCTTTATCTAAACAGCCCCTATCTTTTATTTACGTGCACTTTATATTCTTGCAAACCTATCCAAAAACACCTACAAAGTACTTCTAGTTTCATACTTGTTCTAGGTAAAGTGAACGTCAAGCGTGCGTAGAGTTGTATCGGTGGTCGATAGAACTTGAGGAAATATGTGTTCTACCTTTAGCTCCTCAATGGGTTCGACACTCTTACTTATGAAAGAGGCTACAATTGATCCCCTATACTTGTGGGTTATCAAGACCTTTTTCTGGCGCCGTTGCCGGGGAGCAATAGCGTGGGGTGAATATTCTCGTGTGTGCTTGTTTGCTTTATCACTAAGTAATTTTTATTTGCTATTCCAAGTTGTTCTCTATCTTTAGTTATGGGTAGGAAACACAAAATACCCAAAAAATTAGTTGTACCTGCTAAACCAGTGGTTGAAGAACCATTCAAAATCTATCACACTCGTAAAGCTTTTTACTTGGATCATCTTCGATCCCTTTGTGCTCGTGCTGAAACCCCAACAAGCTTAGTTGAGGGTAAATCTTTAGATGAGCATGCTTGTTATGTGTGACACCGCTTATCTCAAAAAGAGGAACTTTTACTGGATCAAATTCATCGTTTGCAGTGATATGCTTGGAATTTATGTGAAATATATGATGTTACTTGTTGTTCTGAAAACCCTAAGAAACATCTTCCCTACCAATGTGAGTTTAGCGATAATGGAATCGTATCTTCGTATGCTAAGGGTGTTTATAATTACTATGATGTTCAACAAATTGAAGAATTTGTTGCTTTTAAGGGTGCTTACACTACAAAAAAAATACACTTCCGTGATGATACGTGTTTGTCACGGTAGGTCGCGTTTTTTGTCATGCATGTACATCCATGACGATTTTATGACAGAATCAAGATAGTCATACCTGTGCTGTCGTAGAAGTGTTCCATGACATTATCAAAATTATCGTCACGGAAGTGTCCACTTCCATGACGATAAATCCCGCATCACAGAAGTGCTTTCGTCAAGGGTGACGACACGTGGCATCCACCGTAACGGAACACCGTTAAGCTATCGGGTCGGGTTTTGGATCCGATAACCCGTTAACAGCCCCGACCAATGAGGATTTTTCACGTGTAAAATCATCATTGGCTAGGAAACACGTGTCGGCTCATCGTTGGGACAAATGTCATCCACTCATTGGACAGAAGGCGCGTATGATACGTCGACACGTGGCACGGCCCAACAGAGGCCCATTCCTGTGAAAAGGCCGGCCCGTTTGACTTGGTTAAAAGGTGGCGGGCTGGCCCATGTAAAGCCTGTTAACGGCCTGTTCACATATAGCCCATTTATAGCCCGCTAACCCAAGGCCCGTTACGCCCTATCCGAATTAGGCCTAGTAGCGTCATCTGGGCCACCCAATATGATTCCAGCCCGTTTTCACTTCTGGCCCATGTATGGCCCATGACGTCTTTCGGCCCATATGAGGCCCTATGTAACTCTTGGCCTATTAACGGCCCGTGGTGAAACTGGCCCGTAATGAATAGTGTATCACTTTACACCCATTAACGGCCCGTGGTGAATTTGGCCCGTAATGAACAGTGTATCACTTTATACCCATTAACGGCCCGTTATTCCGTTGGGCCGTTTCCAGCCCATGTTATCTTTCGGCCTTCTCAGAGCCCATTTATTCTTGGGCTCATTTCCAGCATTCGTTTACTTACGGCCCGTTACTGTCATTTTCTGCTTGTCGGCCAAATTCAGCCTGTGGTTACAGTCGGCCCGTTTGTGGTCCGTTAATACGTTGGGCCGTTTTCATAGCATCATCAAATACGGCCTATTAACGATGGCCCGTTATGGTCGGCCCATGAACGGACGATTCCAACTCTAGCCCGTTTACGGCCATAATGCAGCTTGTTATTGGCCCGTGTTTGGCCAATCGATCATACTGCCCGTATAAGGCCCATTGATGATACGGCCTGTAGAAGGCTCATTGTTTCTACGGCCCGCAGAAGGCCCACTGTCTCTACGGCCCGTAGAAGGCACACTGTTTCTATGGCCCGTAGGAGGCCTAGTGTCACTACAGTAAATATTAGCCCATGGTTATTGTGGCCTAGTTTTAAAAAATAGGTTATTGCAGCCACTAGCAAACCACGGAAAAAGAACTGCAATGACTACAAGCAAACAAATAAACAAGACAACAAGGAAATAAATAAGAAAGCAACTTACGCTAGGCTATCACGGCTATCACACATATTACATCCACTGGGCATCAAAGTTCGCCACCAGTGCAAATAAACACGCCAACAAAAGAATATACAAAACTGAGAGCACTTCAGAAGGCACTAGGCCTGGCCAGGTCGGGCCCCCCAAACAGCTGAAGAAGCTGAGTAGACCTCAGTTGTGTCAATGATAGATGCATCAGACTAGATTTAAGGCATGATGGTGCGCACGGCAGTCCTCTGACATCTTCATTGCATCTTTGACTTCAAGTCAGAGCTGAGCTGAAGCAAGCCTTTCCGCTTTAAGTTGAGACTGAAGGAGTCGAACTGATTGAGGTAGCGACTGCACAGAGGTTGTCTCACACCTGCTGGTGAGTAGCTTCAACTCACTGTCTTCATCAAGACAGGACCTTGGGGTCATCTCGCAGTCCTCAAGATGGTTTGGCTCACTATATTCCCTAAAGTTCTGCCTGGCGTAAGAGATACGAGTTTGAAAGAGAAACAAGGAGACATGTAACAGGTTTCACAATTATATAAGCAAATAAATGGATCTGTTCTGCATAAGGAACTGTTTTTACAACTACAATTTGAAACTGGTAGTTGTTGCAAAAATCCAATCAGATGTAAACAGCAAAGCAAACAGCAGTGGAGGAAATGATGCCTATCCAAATCTATACTAGAACAAAATTTGAAGGCTTGAGAAGGATAAACTTACATTACATGTTAACACGGGCTGGACAAAGCCCTTCTCCATGTTGATGGAAGGATAATTCAATAAATTCCCCAAAGAAAATTCTTTATAAGCGTTGCCATTATTCTACATTTTGCAAAGTGTAAATATAGATCAAATAATATTGGAAGAAACAGAGGATAATGAAGCTCAGGTGCAGACTAATGATACACAATCAAATAGCAATTAATTAAGTACAACGCTACAAGGCAAAAGGGAGAGAGGTACTGACAAGAGCAATGCAGAGCCCATTATTGTTTTGAGGTCGTATAATCCTTTGAGCAAGGAGATTCATCTGAAATTAGTTTTCATACAAGAGAGAAGGTAAGGCACAAGCAGAAATTTAGGAGTTCAAATTTTGAATTGATATCATAGACAGTACCTGACGCTGGGCTCCCAGCAGTTCTAATAGGGGTTTGGCCACTGGAGTAGGGGTAAAGTGTGGTATAGTTGGGCCTATTGTAACGCCCTCGATGCGGCTATATCTCCCATGTGTCGAAGCACGACTTAGAGGCATAACCGCATTGAAAGCAATGTTGCAAGTGAGATAATCTTCACACAACCCATGTAATACATAAGGGAAAGAGATACATAGTTGGCTTACAATCGCCACTTCACACAATACATGAATATAACATTACATCAACCAGATACACACAAGGCCTACGGAACCAAAATAAAAGAAGACTACCCCAAATGCTACACAGATCCCCGATCGTCCCAACTGGGCTCCACTACTGATCAACTGGAAACGGAAACAACATAACAAACACAAACTTCATCGAGCTCCTCCTTCAGCTTGGCCGTGTCACCTGCATGGTTTCATCGGCACCTGCAAACTGGTTTTGGAAGTAACTGTGAGTCACGGGGACTCAGCAATCTCACACCCTCGTGATCAAGACTATTTAAGCTTATAGGTAGGGTAAAAGTATGAGGTGGAGCTGCAGCAAGCGACTAGACTATATGGTGGCTAACATACGCAAATGAGAGCGAGAAGAGAAGGCAAAGCAGGTTCAAGAAACTATGATCAAGAAGTGATCCTAGAACAACCTACGTCAAGCATAACTCCAACACCGTGTTCGCTTCCCGGACTCCGCCGAGAAGAGACCATCACGACGACACACGAGGTTGATGTATTTTAATTAAGATAAGTTTCAGGTTTTCTACAACCGGACATTAACAAATTCCCATCCGCCCATAACCGCGGGCATGGCTTTCGAAAGTTCAAATCCCTGCAGGGGTGTCCCAACTTAGCCCATCACAAGCTCTCACGGTCAACGAAGGATATTCCTTCTCCCAAGACATTCCGATCAGACTCGGCATCCTGGTTACAAGACATCCTCGACAATGGTAAAACAAGTCCAGCAAAGCCACCCAGATGTGCCGACAAATCCCGATAGGAGCTGCACATATCTCGTTCTTAGGGCACACCGGATAGGTCAAGCTACGAGTAAAACCAGCCGCCGAGTTGCCCCGAGGTGGCCCCGCAGGCTGCCCATTTCGGACCAACACTCAGAGGAGCACTGGCCCCGGGGGGGGGGGGGTTAAATAAAGATGACCCTTGGGCAGGCCTACCCAAGGGAAAGAAAAGGCTAGGTGGCAAATGGTAAAACCAATGTTGGGCCTTCCTGGAGGAGTTTTATTCAAGGCGAACTGTCAAGGGGTTCCCATTATAACCTAACCGTGTAAGGAACACAAAATCCAGGAACATAACACCGAAATGACGGAAACTAGGGCGAAAAGAGTGGAACAAAACACCAGGCATAAGGTCGAGCCTTCCACCCTTTACCAAGTATATTGATGCATTAATTAAATAAGAGATATTGTGATATCCCAACAAAATATCCATGTTCCAACAAGGAACAAGCTCCAATCTTCACCTACAACTAACAACGCTATAAGAGGGGCTGAGCAAAGCGGTAACATAGCCAAACAACGGTTTTCTAGGACAAGGTGGGTTAGAGGCTTGGCTTAAAAATATGGGAGGCATGATATAGCAAGTGGTAGGTATCGCAACATAGGCATAGCAAAAGAGCGAGCATCTATCAAGCAAAGATAGAAGTGATTTCGAGGGTATGGTCATCTTGCTGAGATCTCGCAAGGAAGAAGAACGAGTCCATGAAGGAGACAAACGAATGTAGATGAACGAATCCTCACAAATGCGGCGTTATCGGAACTAACCCGAAGAAGCAACACCGGAAAGAAGCAAACAACATAGTAAACAACCATCACATAAACATGGCATGATGCACAACAAGTATGATGCATGTCTGGTTTAATGATACATGGCATGGCATGACAAAGTGCAACAAACAACACTACACATTAAGTGGAGCTCAATATGCAACTCCGTTGCATATTGACGAAACACCACATTCAAGTTATTTAGTTTGATCTCGTTTATGTACCCAACAATATTAAATGTTGTTAGCATGGCAAGAGGTGAAGCATAATGAAACTATCTATCTAGGCAAGTTTAAATGAGGCTGGAACAACAAAACAACAAGTCCGGAAACTCCTCATATGCATATATTAGGTTTGGTACTGTTCTGCCCTAAACCATATTTTATAGTTGTTATAAACATGCAAAGTGATGCCACCAAGTTAAACTATGCAAAATTCTACCCCATTTACATATAAAGTTTATTAAAATCCGAGCTACGGTTATTTCGTTATGAATTAAATCATTTTAGCAAGTTATTTAAGAAAATTTAAACAAACATTATTTTAAACATTTTAAACATGTATGAAAGTGGCAAATTATTAATCCACAAAAAATTCTAAGCAAGTTTCATATTTAAAGTTTTTACATATGATGCACCATTGCAGAGTTATTATATGCATGAACATGAGGGACCTTTCAGCAAAACTGTAGTCTCTGGAATAAAAGATTAAACACGCAGCGCAGGGAAAAATACTATGGGCCGAAACTGGTAGGCCCGATAGCAGCATGGAGCTGGAACTGAAATTCACCAGACCTCATGGGCCGGCTGGACGCGAGCTGGGCCGGATCTGGAGGCAAGGATGTGGTCCACAACAACGGAAGACCGGCTCGCGCGGTCATGGTCAACGCATCTGGAGCGTGCGTCATCCTCCCTGCTTGAACGAAGCAGAGGAGGCGGGCAGGGCAGCGGGGCGGTGAGGATCCGAGGAAGGAGGCGGCGTTGGAGGCAGGCTTGCGGGTCAGCGAGAGTCAACGCGGGCGCGACTCCCTCCTGTCGCTCGAAGCAGGGGAAAACGAGCGGGCGGACTTGGCGCGATGCAGAGGAGCTGGCGCGGCCCTGGTCACTCGCAGACGAGGCAGGGGTCGACCGAGGTTCACCGGGAAGACGCAGCGGGCAGCGGACTTGATGGAGCTCGGCGAGGGGATCAGTCATGGCGACGCCGGGCTTGAGAGGAGGCCGTCAGCCACGGCGTGGAGATCCTCTGGCGCTCGTGCGCATGCAGGTGTGAGGAGGGCCTCGCCGGGTTTGTTCGGGAGGAGTGCAGGAGGCGCACGAGGAGGGACTTGGCACGGTCGAGGGCGACGGCCTCACGTCAGGGGAGGTCGGGCGCATGACGAGGTGAACGGCGGCAGGAGGTGGCTCCCGTTTCATGGCGGCGCCGCCCTGGTGGCTTCTTGCAGAACGGGAGGGAGAGAGAGAGGTGAGATCGGGAGAGAGAGCAGGAAAAAGAAAGGAGGAGGAGGAGGAGACGGGGAGCAGTGGCATGACCTGGTTGCCGGAGCAGCGAGGCGGTGGGAGGAAGGAGGAGGTGCTTGAGCGGCTCGGTGGCGGCCATGGGAGCTCATGCTCCTTGCGCAGCTGCACGAGGCAGGGTCTCTGGATCCATCGCTCTGCGTGGGGGACTCGGTTGCCGGAGTGGGAAGGCATGGGATGCAGGGGGGTCGAGCGAGGGAGCAGCAGAGGATGGAGCAGGACGCGATGTGGCACTGGTCGATTGGATCAATCCGATCTGGGAGGATCCCGAGGTGGATGCGGGAGTGTGGCGGTGGCGAGTGAGGAGAAGATGGGACAACTATCCTAAAACTTAGGGTTTTGTCTGGTTATATAGGTAGGGTATTTGGCGTTAGACTATTTGGTCCCTCCGATAAAAATCGGACGGTCGGGAAAATAAGGCTAGGGAGCCCAAACAAGAAAATGGAGACGTTTTGTAGATGTTTGGGGATGATCCGGATCCAACGGTGACGACTGCCCGGGTCGGGTCCGGGATAGCTTTCCGACGCGCGCGCGAAGAGGGCCGCAGGCTGACGAGAGAGGTTAGGTAGGGCCTGACGGTGAGTGGTGGTGGGCTGAGAAGAGAGAGGGGGAAATCAACCCGACAACTGTTTCCGGAGACCAGAAACGTCCGAGGTTTGACCGGCTATACTGCCGCTATAGTTTAACGGTTGGGCTATCAAACGAACTCTGAATGCGATGAAACTTGACAGGCGGTCTATCTACACTATAATAAAACCACACACCAACTTTCAACCCAATCCAAGAACATCTTCCGGCCACTTATGAAATAATATTTCGGACGTGCCGCGGGCGCGTGCAAGTGTGGCTGGGCTCTGAACGGACAACAGAAGGAACTGGGGGAACCCGGACGGATGCAAATTTTGAAAACATGATGATGCAATGCACATGATGACATGGCAAGATGCGACACGCAAGCAAATGACATGGCAACGACAACGAATAACTGGAAGACACCTGGCACATCGGTCTAGGGGCGTCACAACACTCCACCACTACAAGAGGATCACGTCCCAAGATCTAGAATGGCACCGGAGGGAAAACTGAAGAGAAAGAGAAGAGGTAAAACTAAGTTGCTTCTTTAACCAACGAGTGAAACCAAAGAACCTTGATAGGTTGAGCAAATTGGAAGAAAGAAAGCAACGGAGGTGAACAAAGTTGAAGACACTCTGTTAGGAAAAAGGAACGAAGAAGAATAAATTCGGGCAGCACTCCGGTTGAAAATGATAGAAACTTGATAAGATGAGAGAACTTGAGCAGAGTGCCCAACACTCCGGTTAAATGGATAAGCAAAGAAAAGAACATGATCTTCACAAGAACAAGAAGAAGGTTTGAAGAGAGCAACAACACAATGCCTCCGGAAGAAAAGAGAGAAAAGGAATGGAATGAACGGAGGAGAAAACAACATCTTCTACCTTAAATGAGCTTGCAAAATGTAACGCCCCGAGACCGATGTGCCAGGTGTCGTCCAGTTATTCGCTATTGTTGCCTTGTCATTGCTTGCATGTCATGCATCTCATATCATGTCATCATGTGCATCGCATTTGCATACAAGTTTATCTCATGCATCCGAGCATTTTCCCCGTTGTCCGTTTTGCAATCCGGCGCTCCTATGTCACCCGGTGTCCCTTTCTACCTCTTTTTGTGTGCGGGTGTTAAATGTTTTAGGATTGGACCAAGACTTTTCATGCGGCCTTGGGTTACTACCGGTAGACCGCCTGTCAAGTTTCATGTCATTTGGACTTCGTTTGATACTCCAACGGTTAACCGAGGGACCGAAAAGGCCTCATGTGTGTTGCAGCCCAACACCCTTCCAAACTGGCCCAAAACCCACCAAAACCTCTCCCATCGTCTAGAGCGTTCGATCACGATCGCATGGCCGCAAACCGCACCTCATTTGGACACTCCTAGCTCACTCTACCTATAAATTAGTCCTCCTCCCCCGATTTCGCGATGCAAACCCTAAAAATTCCCCTCTCGCCCGCTGGACATGTCCTCCCGGACCGGACGAGATCGCGTCACGCCAAGTGTCCTCGCCGCCGCCGTTCTCCACCGCACGCCGCCGCGGGCCCGCGCGGCCCAGATCCGGCCTGCGGGGGCCGAACCGCCGTCGCCCCGCAACTGTTCATCACCGCCGCCTAGCGCCGCCCGTCCGCGCCCGCTGGCCGCCATCTCCGCCACCGCACCGCCATGTCCACCGCCGTCGCCTGCTCGCACGCCGGCGCGCGTCACGGCAGCCGCGCCGCCCCGGATCCACTACAGCTCGCCGCGCGGAGCTCCGCCGTCGCCTCGCCAAGTCACTGGCGCCGCCCCTCCGTCGTCGCCCTAGCTCGCTGCCGGCCGGATATGGCCAGATCCGGGCCGGGACGAACTCCCTGCGCCTCCCCACACCGCTCCTGCCTCAACTCCGGCGAAGGTCCGGCCCTGCCTCGATCCGCGTGCGCTCGGGTCAAACCCTAGATCCGGAGGTCGTTTTCTGCCAAGTCCCAGTAACTTTTAGCTAACTTCATCGCATCATAACTTTGCATCCGTGGCTCTGTTTTGGGCGTGTAGCATATCAAAATAGTCGTCTCGACGAGTACATCATTTCATCTCATTGCATCATTTTCATTTGAGCTCATCTTGATGCCCGAAATGATGTTGGAAGAGGGCTATGTGAGGAATTTGTCAGATCTGTTTCAGCAAATAGCCTTTTGTCATTTTTGCCATGATTAATGTGTGCATGCTAGGCTCCTGAGCTCTACATGTATTTTGATGTATGCCATGCCATCTTTGCAGGGGTGTATGCCATGTATTTTTGTGATATTTGTGGTGACTAGCACAAGCATGCAAAGTAGCGTAATCGTTGATGCTGATTTCAGGGACTTAGGATTTCACAAAGTCCTTGTCCTGATATTGTTTTTAGGGTTTTTATCATTTATGCCACTAGTTGTGTCCCACTACTCAGTTTTGCCATTAGAAGTTACAACTGCTCAAAAATGCCATCAATCCGTGAGATGCTTGCTCAAAAATGCCATTAGATATCTAAAAATGCCATCTTTCTGTTAGATGTTTGCTCAAAAATGCCATTAGACCATGTTCTATGACAAAAATAAGCCTAGACCCACATGTCAGTTCTCTCTATCTCACAATGATATGTGTGGCCCCACTTGTCAGGAGTAACCAAGCAAATAATTTTACAGGAAAATAAGAACGCTGTTGGGATCAAGTGGGCCCCATACTTTATTGTAGTGAGATAGAGGGAGAGCTGGCATGTTGGTTCATAGGTATTTATGTCATTATAACATGGCAAAAGAGATCTGAGATCACAATAATGGTGTTTAGTGGCATTTTTGAGCATGTGTCTAATGAAGCGATGGCATTTTTGAGCAGTTGAAATTTCTAGTGGCAAAACTTAGTAGTGAGACACAACCGGTGGCATAACTGATAAAAACCCTTGTTTTTATGCCATATGTTCATGTTGTTTCCTAGTGGTCCGTGCCTCTTTTGAGGATGATCAGTAAGGATGTTTTGTTAATATGGTGGTGCTCTATCCATCCATGTCTTTGTTTGCATTTATGGAGCACCCTAGCTTGACTCAATCGAGCTCTACTTTTGCTATAAAATGTTCCTGGCAGATTGTTAACTTGTTTAGCAATTTTGCCGAGGTTGCTGCTGTTGATCCGTGCATGCTATGTTGTTGTTCTTGCCATGTCTAGCTTCTATGCCATGTCTTCTTGATGGGTGTATCCTTAGATTATCATGCAATGCTCTATAGTGAGTGCATCGAGCTCGTAAACACGCCTACTTGCTAATCTGTTTTGCATGCTCCAGTTTTTCACTAAGTCTGAATCTGTTTGTGTTTTTGCTATGTTCACATGCTTGCAATTGTATTTTCTGATCCCTTTTGGCTCAAGGTCACTAAGGGAGTTTTGTTATATGCTTAGAGTAGCATGCCATGCCTTGCTTTGCCATGATATGTTCCTGTAGCATGTAGTTTTCATGCTCTAAAGATTGCTTCCTCATGATAAATTCCAGACTTGTTGATAATTTCACTAAGTCTGTAACCTGTTATCTTTTCACTTTTGCCATGCTTGTTTTGAACCTGTTATTGAGTGAATTAGCCGTAGCTCAGTGTTCATCTTTTGTCAAGCATCATGAGTGGATCCCTGCCATGTATTTTGTTGCCATGTTTGAGTGATGTAGCATATTTATTGATGCATTTAGATGGTCACTTGCTGTTTATCGCAGACCGGTGCCTTATTTGTTTTGCTTGCCATTTCCAAACCGTGCATCCGATTCCGGTGATCTTTATATCGATTTCAACCGAAATAATCTCATCTTTCCAGTGGAACTCTTGGATTTCCAAGTTGAGGCCAGGTTCAATCATTTCCTTTCCCAATCATGCATATGCATCGCATACCGCATCCCGCATGTCATGCCATGTTCATGGGATTGGTTGTTTACTATGTTGTGTGCTTCTTTCCGGTGTTGCTTCTTCGGGTTGGTTCCGATAACGTCGCATTTGTGAGGACCCGTTGGACTACGTCCATTTGTCTTCTTCATGGACTCGTTCTTCTTCCTTGCGGGATCTCAGGCAAGATGACCATACCCTCGAAATCACTTCTATCTTTGCTTGCTAGTTGCTCGCTCTTTTGCCATGCCTATGCCGCGATACCTACCACTTGCTTATCATGCCTCCTATATTGTTGAGCCAAGCCTCTAACCCACCTTGTCCTAGCAAACCGTCGTTTGGCTATGTTACCGCTTTGCTCAGCCCCTCTTATAGCGTTGTTAGTTGCAGGTGAAGATTGGAGCTTGTTCCATGTTTGGAACATGGATATTTTGTTGGGATATCACAATATCTCTTATTTAATTAATGCATCTATATACTTGGTAAAGGGTGGAAGGCTCGGCCTTATGCCTGGTGTTTTGTTCCACTCTTGTCGCCCTAGTTTCCATCATATCGGTGTTATGTTCCTGGATTTTGCGTTCCGTACACGGTTGGGTTATAATGGGAACCCCTTGACAGTTCGCCTTGAATAAAACTCCTCCAGCAATGCCCAACATTGGTTTTACCATTCGCCACCTAGCCTTTTCTTTCCCTTAGGTTCTACACACTCAAGGGTCATCTTTATTTGACCCCCCCGGGCCAATGCTTCTGTAAGTGTTGGTCCAAACTGAGCGATGTTCATAGCTACTAGGGGCAACTCTGGGCTGGCCCACCCGACATATGGCTCATTCGGTGTGCCCTGAGAACGAGATATGTGCAGCTCCTATCGGGATTTGTCGGCACATCTGGGTGGCTTTACTGGTATTGTTTTACCATTGTCGAAATGTCTTGTAACCGGGATTCCAAGCCTGATCAGGTCTTCCTGGGAGAAGGAATATCCTTCGTTGACCGTGAGAGCTTGTGATGGGCTAAGTTGGGACACCCCTGCAGGGATTTGAACTTTCGAAAGCCGTGCCTGCGGTTACGGGCAGATGGGAATTTGTTAATGTCCGGTTGTAGAAAACCTGAAGTTGACCTTAATTAAAAACATCAACCGCGTGTGTAACCGTGATGGTCTCTTCTCGGCGGAGTCCGGGAAGTGAACACAGTGTTGGAGTAATGCTTGACGTAGGTTGTTCTAGGATCACTTCTTGATCATAGTTGTTCGACCGTGCTTTTGCTCTCTCTCCTCACTCTCATTTGCGTATGTTAGCCACCATATATGCTAGTCGCTTGCTGCAGCTCCACCTCATACCTTTTACCCTACCTATAAGCTTAAATAGTCTTGATCGCAAGGGTGTGAGATTGCTGAGTCCCCGTGACTCACAGATACTTCCAAAACCAGCTTGCAGGTGCCGATGATAGCTTGCAGGTGACACAACCAAGCTCAAGGAGGAGCTCGATGGAGTTCATGTTCGTTTTGTTGTTCCGTTCCCAGTTGATCAGTAGTGGAGCCCAGTTGGGACGATCGGGGATCTGTGTAGCTTTTAGGGTAGTCTTCTTTTATTTTGGTTCCGTAGTCGGACCTTGATTGTATCTGCATGATGTAATGCTTTATTCATGTATTGTGTGAAGTGGCGATTGTAAGCAAACTATGTATCTCTTTCCCTTATGTATTACATGGGTTGTGTGAAGATTACCTCACTTGCGACATTGCTTTCAATGCAGTTATGCCTCTAAGTCGTGCTTCGACACGTGGGAGATGTAGCCGCATCGAGGGCGTTACAAGTTGGTAATAAGAGCCTTCCCTGACCTTAGGAGCCCCCTGCTTGATCGAATCGCCGGTGTTGTTGAGTCTAGAAAAATGTTTTGAGTCATTTAGAATTATATATATCGGAGAGTAGGAATTCTTTTTACTCCTCAGTCCCTTCATCGCTCTGGTGAGGCATCCTGACGTAGAGTTTTGACTCTTCTCTTCTCAAATTTCACTAAAAAAATTTTAGGATCACGCGGGTATCTTGGAATCGTTCCAAATGGTTTTGTGACGAGAACATTGTTCTTGGTGCCTCCTGACATTTAGGGGTTGTGGCAGTGTCCCGCGGAGTTGAGCTCCAAGGTGTTGTCGTCACAATTTTATAGTTGCAGTTCTGGAATACCTGAGTTTCGCCGGCATCGAAAATCTCTTTTATGCAGTTGTTGGTGAGATATCCTCGACGCCACCCAGTACTGGGGCGGGAGTTCGGGAGTATTGCCATAACTTGTATAACGGATGCTTTTCGAAGGTTGAGGTAAATGATTTCCGAAGGTTTCTTGGTTATGTGTTGAAGGATGGATACAGCTGGATGTAGGATTTGCTAGTTCTGGTGAGATATTATGCTTCCCCTGTATCCCCAACACATGATTGCATAACCGGAGAGTTTCGGGAGTTTATAAGTGGGAATTCAAGTAGCTCTTAGGATATCTTTCTGACAGATGTATGATATGAAATTGGGGTTCGACGTCTAGTGGTCCGCCTATCCACGGTCGGTTTTACAGTGGTCTCGTTGTGTCTTAAAGAGTCCTTGGCTACGCTGACTTGGGGACACTTCGTATGTCATGTGCACTGCCATGTACATGATGGTGCTGTACGATCGAGCCCGTGTAGGCCCCACCATGAAAACTTCGGACGAAATCTCTATCATATGTTTGTTCCGGCTTATTTTGCAAGCCAATCCTTTGTTTTTGTTTGAGTTGTGGTATTCGAGTTGCTTCAATGTCAAGTGTTGATTCCATACCTTTCCTAAGTGGTGTTCTCATATTCCTATGTGAATACCGATCCTTCTTGATTATCGAGATTTTCTTGCCAATCCTTTTCACCGGCATGTTTCTCTTCAAGTGGATCCAATCTTTTCAACATCAGCAAGATCAATTATCATTTCTTCTCAACGGTGTTTGTTTCATCCGAACCAAGTGTCTTTGTTTTTCCCACCCTCCCACCCTTGTTTTTCTTGAAGGATTCAGATTTCTTGATCAAGTATCCATCTTATTCATGTGAAGTCTCTTCTTTCTTTTCTTTCAATATTCTTACCCGGTAGTTCTCATGAAGATGGTCTACTAGTTCATCATCCTTCGTTCTTTTCTACTCCGGTGGTTTCATTTCAAGCGTTATTGATCATATCTGTCACACCTTGCATTTTGTAACACTTCATTTGCATTATTAAAGTATGAAAATTTGGACCAACAAAAAACTTTTGCATTGTTTGGCTCTTTATTTTGGAGTTGGTTTTTCTCTTTGTGATTTTTCTAGTGCTCTTTAAAGTCAACTACTCCACCTTCTGTACTTCATCTCCTTGCCCCAAACTTCTACCCAATGATCATGCCATGTGTATAGTACAATATAGTATTTTCTTACAAAAATAATTTGACCAAAAAGTATTTTCTAAAATTAGATTTCCAAAAACCCTTGAATTGAGATTTGCACTGCAAGTACTTAATTAAGGGCAGCAAAAATATTTCCAAAAGTATTTTTGACTCCTATTAGATATAGGATACCCATAAACCCCAAAAAATATAACTTTAAAAGTTATTTTCCTATTTTATTTAAAGGCTTTTTCTTAAGTCCAGAAATGGTCTTTAATAGGGAAAAATTATTTTATTGGTCCAAAAATATTTGACAAAAATCAGGGAAACTCAGTGGGCATATATTTCCCATATATAAGAGTTTCAACACATGGTCATGTTCAAAATATTGGACAAAACCTCCCAAAACCATTTCTGCCCATTTCAAGGATTTGAAATATTTCTACAGGAAATATTTTCATAAAAATCCAAGGAAAATCCAGCAAGTCACAAATGCATGTTGTGATCACCTTGCAAAGCCTCAAGTCAATTAAAGTCATTTTGGTTCACCAAAATGCCCCAAAACCCTTTTCTGCCCAGAACCAAATTTGAGCAACTCTACATTGCCAAGTGTGTTCTTTTAATCTGAATTTTTGTGGACATGTTCAAATCCCCAAATGATGACGCTACACCAAGTGTTGCATCAAGGAGAATGGTTTTGCATGACTAGATCTTGGAAAACCCATTTCTGCTAATTTATAGGGTTTACCAAAGTTACATTGGCTACTTTGCCCAAATGAGCTCAAACTTGGTGGAACATCCTATTTCTAAGTGTCATTCCATCCTGTTAAATATCATGGAAATTGGAGTTCATTTGCTTGCCAAAACCTTTATCAAACACCTTGTGCCATTTTTTCAAAAACACCATTTTGACCCCTTCCACTAATCTCCTTGAGCTCAACTTTTTACCACAGCTCCTCCTAGTCCCCTTTCACCTCCAGTATCAATGGAAAATCCACAACTCACTTATTGGATGGGTAAAACCCCACTTCCTCTCTCTGGACAGCCCATTTGCACACTTCTTCTTCCTCTCCCCTCACCCCAGTGGCCATCCATGGCATCCAATGCACCACCCCATTACTTTACTCATGCCTAGACCTGCTAGACACCGAAGGACGCGCTCACCATGCATAAAGAATGGCCATGCCGGCCATTTGGGTGCTCTGGAGCGCGCTACAGTGCGCTCCCGCACTGTAGCCGCCCCCTGCCAAGCACCTCCGGCCACCTCGGGCCTCCCCCGTGCGCCTGCCGATGCACCTCGGCGTCCGCAGCATGCTACGCGGTCGGCCCCCTCCTCTCTCCTTCTCCTCGCGCCTCCGCGCTAGCGAACAGAGGCCGCCCGAGCGCGCCAATGGAGCGGCTCACACGCGTGCGTCTCTGACCTCTCCCTGCTCTCTCCCTTAGCTCCCCTTGGCGTAGTCCACGCCCAGGAACACCCCAGACACGACGCCAGCTCCTCCCGAGCCCTGTGGTGACGAGCAGGAGCTCTCCGGTGCACGAGTCCACGACACCTCGCCATTCGCCTATTTAAAGGCCTCCCCGAGCCCTTTTCTCATCACCACTCGCTCTCTGCACCACCAAAACCTCCCCCTGCACCCCCAGTTCCTCTCCAGAGCCGCCCGAGCTCGAGATCGAGCTCGAGCTCCGCCGCTTCGGCTCACCGGAGTTCGCGAGGTATAGGCCTCCCCCGCTCCTCCTCTGCCTCGATCTGGAACCCCTGCATCCCACTGATCATTTCCCCTCTCTCCCTCGCCTCGTTTGCAGCCGGAGTCGGCCGGAACCATCGACACCCAAAGCTCCTCCGCCGCAAGACCTCGTCGCCGGCAAACCAGGCAACTCCGGTGACTTCCACCACCTCCACCCGAACGGCGACACGACCCTGAGCCCAGCCGTGCCCTCGCCCGACCTCGCCGTGCCCTGCATCATTGCCGGTGAGCTCACTGGCCGCCTGGACTCAGGGTTAGGGATGACAGGCGAGCCCCGCCTGTCAGCCTCTCCCCTCCATCGCCCCCTCTCTCTCGCTGACGCCTGGGCCCCGCCCGTCAGGTTTAAACCTGGCACGCGCGCGTGCACCAGTGCGCTGGGCCGCCTCGCTGGCTGGGCCAGCTGCCGTGCGGATGTTCTGGCTCAGCAAGCACAGGGCCCTTTTTCTTTTTCTTTTCTGTCACTTTTTCCAAAAATTCTACAGGACAGAATATATGTCCAAATGAATTAATTCCAATTCCTAAATTCCTAAAATATTGCAACCTATTTAATGGTGCAACTTTCATTCAAATCCAACAACCTTTTCTTCACTATAAATATTTAAATGTGATTTTAAGCATTTAAATATGCCTTTGTAAATCCATTTCTCCTATTCTGCTACACCAAGTCCAAAACTAGGAATTTTCCCCTTTTTAGTTTTCAACCTAGTATTTTACAAAAATGAGTTGACATTTTTCTGAGCACTTTGGTTTTTCTGTTTTATTATTGCCTTATTTTTCTCGTTATTATTTTGCGACGATAGATTGCGTTGCTGACGAAGGAGTTGGACCTGAAGACTTTGAATACCCAAAAGACCTTGTTGAGCCAGGCAAGCAGCCCTTTGACCATGTCTATGAAACCCTTTTTATGCATTTCATATAGCACTTTATTATTGTTGCATCGGAATCATGATGAGAGGGTAGCCACTTTTGTGGGATGTCTTCATTTCCTCCTTGTTGATACTTGCATTGTGCATGACCCTACCTCCTTATGAGGGTTATGCCGGTGGGAATAGATAGGATGCTAAAGTAGTGCCACGCAAAAAGGGACGGGTATATGCATGGTGATGGAGACAAAGTATTTTGAAAGGACTTTTCGAAAACCCCGTCGGGTGCCACTTATGCCCGAGGGAGATGATGAGTTGGGTAACCACTTGATGACGAAGTGGTGTACCGAGGCAAGTGTGTGTGTGTTGCTTTTAAAAACGGATTGGTTTAAGTTGCGACCGTTATTCCAACCTTACATGCGCAACCACTCTACCCTTATATGGGAAAGGGCATTATTGATTACCTAGGCCGATACTAGCTTGGAGCCCGCATTACTAGTGACGGGGGAGAGTTGGTGCTCTCTCTCGGGACAGGGTCGTGCCAGGTAGGGCGGCCAAGAACATTTTTATGGGGCACCGGACACACCGTTGGTACCCCGTGCCAGTGGTATGTGATGAATATGGGAGCAAGGCTCCACAATTTTTAAGTTGTGAAATGTTGGGCACGGGGGTTACTACCAATCGAGTGGACTCCATGTTAGTGTCGTCTAGGGAAAGATAGTGATCGGGTGCTTACCCCGGGTACTTGAGGTACCGCGGGTCGTGGATGACACGGAAGTTCCCCGGATCTTGTGGGTAAAGTGTGCAACCTCTGCAGAGTGTAAAACTATTCGAATATCCATGTCCACGGTCAAGGACAGTTGGGTAACCGCTCTTGGGCTACGTCCACATGTTTACAAACCAGTGTGTGTGTTTGGATAAGTGGGAAGAACTACTTGGGTCAAGTCAAAGGACTTGACATGATTGAGTTGGGTTGGTGCCCACTCTTTTTATGTTGATATCTGTAACCTGTCCTCATGGTTAATTGAATTCTCCTGATGCATGTCTTACAAGTTGTTGAACATGTCATTGCACTCAAAACTAGCTTTCCGCAAAAATTTACCTATATCATGCATTTTTGTACCTTGAACCAAGACATGGGTTGCTTGCGAGTACATTCAAAGTACTCATTGGCTTGCCACTAGTTATTTAATTGGCCAAGCATGGAAGAACAGGAGTTCGAAGAAGAGTTCTTTGAAGATGAACATGCGAACTAGGATGTTTCCCAGTCAGAATGCCTGTAGGGTTAAGGCAGATGGCATGGGTTCTATTTATCGACGAAGATTTCCGCTGCTTATGTTTCATTTGATGTTCAGCCCTTAAGGCTTTATCTATGTAAGACTTGACCATAATGGTCATAATTTGTGTAAGACGATATGTATGGATGTAAGACTCTTGTTATTCAGCTTCTATGTGTTCAGTGAGCATTGATCTCTGGGATCTCTGTACACGTGCATTCGGTAATCACGACTTATGAGTCGGGGTCCCCACAGAGCTGGTATCAGAGCCATCCTGACTGTAGGAAGCCTTAGTTAGCATGGGCGTTAGTTAGCTTGATACCATCTAAACTTCTCTTCTTTTCTAAAGCTTACCCACCCCAAGATATATTTCCCTTATTGACCTCTCCCATTCAACCTTTGTAGATGGCTGCCATACCTGAAGACTTCCTGACCACAGGATTTCCCGTGCTTCTCGAGGATAGCCTCAAGAAGTGTGATTCCACCGAGCCCCCATTTTCACCTACCATGAGCATTGGATCAATGACACCGAGATGGAGTATCATGTGGAAGTGATCGTGAAGGCCAATGACTCTCCAACAAGCTGGTTTTTCGAGGGACCCCAGATGGCAACACTAGTCCTTGCCGTCGAGACGGCAACCCTCAAGGCACTCACCCTCCTCCGAGACCTTCTTCCAGAGATGGCAGACGAGTTGGCAACCCGTTTCTTGCCTTATCGGAAGGAAGATGAGGATGAGAGCAGTGCACCAGCTCCACCATTAGAAGAAGGACTTCCACTCCGATTCCAGACCTACTTCAGCCTTTGTGCCGATAGTTTGGCACAACACTTGGCCTCTGAATCAATGGAACTCCGAAAGGAACTTCATGAGACCAAGGCACTTCTTCTTCAAGCACAAGGGAAGACAGATAGGATCAAGAAGGAAGGTGCTCCCCCTGGACAACCCGCCATCGCATATAGAGGTGGAAGACCCCCAAAGGATGGAGAACCACCACAGCAACACCGCATGAGTGCAAAGGAATACCGCAAGCTCTTCGCACCACCGGCAAAGCAACGCCATGTTGAGCTCCTCCACTCCCCCACCCCTTCAAGTGAAGAGGAAAGTCAGGCCACCGATGACGAGGAGGAAGACCCAGAAGAGCCAGACTACACGACCGAGCATTCCACCACTTAGGCATCATTCGCAACCCGGATATGCCCGTTAGTAACCCCTACGGTAGGATAGGTCATGTACCCCTATGCGAAGTCGAGTCCTTGTAATGGTTCATATGAAACCATGTAGTATTGTGATTGCTTTTGATGTGTTTGATGGACGTCGTACTTTCCTTCGGGAACTTATAAGCGACCACATCACCCATTTGGATTTCAATGAATGTGTTTGGCCTTTTGGCCCTTGCATGAAAACAATTGGTGTCATACCAACCCCCTTACTAGGCATCCCGTCTATATTGCTTTTCCCATCTTTCCTAATCATGAGACCTTGATCGCTCCAACAGGATGCCTGTTGTAACTCGTACTGGTACCTCTACCCAGTAGCAAGAAGCCGGAGAAGGAGCCAGTCAGGACCAAACCCAAGGACAAGTTCCACCACCGCCACCACCTCCAAACATGGACATGGCTCAGCTTCTCCAAGCCTTCTGAGAGGAATGCCAAGCCAACACTACAGCCCTCCAGATGATTGCTCAAGCTGTCAACCGCCAGCCGGCGGGAAACGGCAATGAACGTTCCACGTTGGTGGAGTTCAAGAAGCATGCACCACCCACGTTCATCGAGACTGCTGAACCCCTGGATGCAGACGACTGGGTCCGCACCATTGAGGATCTGCTGGAAGTAGTCGGATGCACTGAGGACCGTGAGAAGGTGGCATATGCTGCTCACTGTCTCGGGGGAACTGCTAGAGCTTGGTGGGATGGATTCAAGGCCATGCATGCTGAGCGAAACATCACTTGGAATGACTTCAAGGCAGAATTCCGCAAAGCCCACATTCCTTCCGGAATCATGGCCATCAAGAAGCGTGAGTTCTGAGCCCTGAAGCAAGGTAGTAGCACTGTCAAGGAGTACATGCAGAAGTTCAGTGTTCTCTCAAGGTATGCCCCTGAAGATGTCAGCATTGATGCTGCCAAAAGGGAGCGCTTCATGGAAGGCCTTAACCAGACTCTGCAGTACTCGCTTGTTGTGTGTGACTACCCAACCTTTCCTGATCTGGTGAACAAGGCACTCATGCTTGAGGACAAGCGACGTGCTTTGGATGATACCCGTAAGCGCAAGATGATCAGCAAGGGTAGCTCCAGCAACCAGAAGCCTCGCCCGTGGCAGCCAGCCCCGGTCAAGCCAACCTATCAGTAGCCAAGAGCTCCTGCACCCCACACCAACTATCCACCTCAGCAGTACTCCAACCCCAGGCCAGCTTACAACTACCCCAATAACAATGTCGGCAAGAGCAACAACCCCAATCAAGTCACTTGCTTCGGATGTGGTCAGGCAGGACACTACTCCAAGAATTGCCCCAACAAGAAGCCCGACGCCCCGCGCCCTAATGCGCAGAACCCAGGACAAGGCCGTGGAATGCCACCAAGGAACCAAGCTCCCCGCAACCTGCCCAACAACGGCAAGGGTCGTGTGAATCATGTCACTACAGAAGAAGCCCAGGAAGACCCGGACGTCGTGCTGGGTACGTTCCTTGTCAACTCAACACCTACAACTGTCTTGTTTGATTCTGGAGCCACGCATTCATTTGTCACCCAAAGGTTTGCATTAAAAAGTGGCATGACTCCTACACCCCTGAATAACCCTATGGTGGTACAAACCCCCGGAGCAGAGATGAGAGCCAAGATAGGATGTAAAGGAGTCGGGATTGTCATTAATGGGGTAGACTTCCTAGCAGACCTTATCATCTTAAGATCACAAGGCTTGGATGTGATCTTAGGAATGAATTGGCTCATCAAGCACCAAGGCTTGCTAGATTGTGCCAACTGGACTGTCACTGTAACCAATGACCAAGGTGTCAAAGTTAAATTTGCCTCCAACCCCTCCTGTGCTCAAGCCACCCAAGTCAACTCTCTGTCAGAAGTTGGATTGGAGCAAGTGCCAGTAGTATGCGAATACCCCGATGTCTTTCCTGATGAGCTATCAGGAATGCCTCCTGACCGAGACATTGAGTTCATCATCGAACTCATACCCGGGGCAGGACCCATCTATAAGAAGCCTTATAGAATGGGATCGGAAGAGTTAGCAGAATTGAAGAAGCAACTGGAAGAGCAGTTGAGGAAGGGATTTATCCGCCCTAGTGCCTCCCCTTGGGGATCACCTGTTCTGTTTGTGGCAAAGAAGGACGGTACCATCCGCCTATGCATTGACTACCGCTCCCTCAATGGAGTTACAATCAAGAACAAGTATCCACTTCCCAAGATTGAAGATCTGTTTGATCAACTCAATGGGGCCAAGGTGTTCTCCAAGATTGATCTCAGATCTGGGTACTACCAGCTGAAAATTAGACCCCAAGATATTCCGAAGACGGTATTTGTAACCAGATATGGCCTGTATGAGTGCACGGTCATGTCCTTTGGATTGACCAATGCCCCAACTTACTTCATGTATCTCATGAATAAGGTCTTCATGGAATATTTGGACAAGTTTGTCGTTGTCTTCATTGATTACATTCTTGTCTTCTCGAAGACGGAAGAAGAGCACGAGCAACACTCGAGGATGGTCCTAGACAAGCTTCAAGAGCACCAACTGTATGCCAAGTTCAACAAGTGCGAATTTTGGCTGCGCGAAGTTGGATTCTTGGGTCATGTTTTGACTGAAGAAGGATTGTGGGTCGATCCCACTAAGATTGAAGCCGTGACTGAATGGCAATCCCCAAGCAATGTGAAGGAAGTCAGAAGCTTCCTCGGACTCGCGGGATATTACCGCAAGTTCGTTGAAGGATTCTCAAGCATTGCACAACCCATGACTCAGCTCTTGAAGAAGGACAAGAAGTTTGAATGGACGCCGAAGTGTGAAGAAAGCTTCCAGGAGCTGAAGAAGAGATTGACCACCGCCCCAGTTCTGGCCACACCAGATATACACAAGGAGTTTGTGATATATTGTGATGCGTCAAGAACCGGACTGGGAGGTGTTCTGATGCAAGAAGGCAGAGTCGTAGCTTACCTTTCAAGGCAACTACGGCCTCATGAAGAGAACTATGCTACTCATGACCTTGGGTTGGCAGCTGTAGTTCATGCCCTGAAAACATGGCGACATTACCTCCTAGGGAAGCGGTGTGAGATATACACGGATCACAAAAGTCTGAAGTATATTTTCATTCAGAAGGAATTGAACATGAGGCAGAGAAGGTGGCTAGAGTTGATCAAGGATTATGACCTCAGTGTTCAATACCACCCTGGAAAGGCTAATGTGGTAGCAGATGCATTAAGCAGGAAGGCTTGTTCCTTGAATGCTATGCTTAAGGAAAGGCTACCCGCCTTGTATGAAGAACTTGAAAGCTTCGGGTTGGAACTGGTTGCACCAGGATTCTTAGCCAACCTTGAAGTCAAGCCTACCCTGATGGATGACATTAAGGAAGCTCAGAAGGGACACGAAAGTATTGAAGGCATCAAGAGGAAGATCAAGGCAGGCAAGGCCCCAGGATTCTCAGAGGATGAGCAAGGAATCGTGTGGTTTGGGAATCACATTTGCGTACCAAACAAGATTGAGCTCAAGAAGTTGATCTTGTAAGAAGCTCATGACACCCCGTATTCCATCCACCCCGGAGGAACCAAGATGTATCAAGACCAGAAGGAAAGATTCTGGTGGCATGGCATGAAGAGAGAGACAACCACTTTCGTCACTAAGTGTGACATGCCAAAGGGTCAAAGCTGAACATCAGCGGCCCGCTGGATTGTTACAGCCTCTCAAGGTGCCTGAATGGAAATGGGATAAAGTCGGAATGGACTTCATCACTGGATTACCCAGGTCAAATAAGGGACATGACTCCATCTGGGTCATAGTCGACCATTTGACCAAAGTAGCCCATTTCATTCCTGTCAAAATGACTTACAAGGGAAACCAGCTAGCCAGCCTCTACATCAACAGAATCGTAAGCCTTCATGGTGTTCCCAAGGAGATTGTGTCAGACCGAGGAACCCAGTTTACCTCAAGGTTCTGGAAGAAGTTCCAAGAGGCCATGGGGACCAAATTGTCCTTCAGCATTGCTTTCCACCCACAGACTGGAGGTCAGACAGAACGAGTGAATCAGATACTCGAAGACATGCTCCGAGCCTGTGTCTTAGCATACGGAGCTAGGTGGGAAGATTGATGGGTTTCGTAGTAATTTCAAAAAATTTCCTACGCTCACGCAAGATCATAGTGATGCATAGCAACGAGAGGGGGAGAGTGTGATCTACGTACCCTTGTAGATCGACAACGGAAGCGTTTGGTTGATGTAGTCGTACGTCTCCACGGCCCGACCGATCAAGCACCGAAACTACGGCACCTCCGAGTTCTAGCACACGTTCAGCTCGATGACGATCCCTGGACTCCAATCCAGCAAAGTGTCGGGGAAGAGTTCCGTCAGCACGACGGCGTGGTGACGATCTTGATGTACTACTGCAGCAGGGCTTCGCCTAAGCACCTCTACAATATTATCAAGGACCATGGTGGAAGGGGGCACCGCACACGGCTAAGAATATGATCACGTGGATCAACTTGTGTTCCTCTGGGGTGCCCCTGCCTCCGTATATAAAGGTCAAGGGGGGGTGCGGCCAGCCTAGGAGAGGCGCGCCAGGAGGAGTCCTACTCCCTCTGGGAGTAGGATTCCCCCCCCAATCCTAGTTGGAATAGGATTCGCGGAGGGGGGAAAAGAGAGAGGGGGGCCGGCCCCCTCTCCTTGTCCTATTCGGACCAAGGGAGGGGAGGGGCGCACGTCCCATCTTGGGCTGCCCCTTCTCTTTTCCACTAAGGCCCACTTAGGCCCATATAGCTCCCGGCGGGTTCCGGTAACCTCCCGGTACTCCGGTAAAATCCTGATTTCACTCGGAACATTTCCGATATCCAAACATAGGCTTCCAATATATCAATCTTTATGTCTCGACCATTTCGAGACTCCTCGTCATGTCCGTGATCACATCCGGGACTCCGAACATCCTTCGGTACATCAAAATGCATAAACTCATAATATAACTGTCATCGTAACCTTAAGCGTGCGGAACCTACGGGTTCGAGAACAATGTAGACATGACCGAGACACGTCTCCGGTCAATAACCAATAGCGGAACCTTGATGCTCATATTGGCTCCTACATATTCTACGATGATCTTTTATCGGTCAGACTGCATAACAACATACGTTGTTCCCTTTGTCATCGGTATGTTACTTGCCCGAGATTCGATCGTCGGTATCCCATACCTAGTTCAATCTCGTCACCGGCAAGTCTCTTTACTCGTTCTGTAATACATCATCCCGCAACTAACTCATTAGTTGCAATGCTTGCAAGGCTTTAAGTGATGTGCATTACCGAGAGGGCCCAGAGATACCTCTCCGACAATCGGAGTGACAAATCCTAATCTCGAAATACGCCAACCCAACATGTACCTTTGGAGACACCTGTAGAGCTCCTTTATAATCACCCAGTTACCTTGTGACATTTGGTAGCACACAAAGTGTTCCTCTGGCAAACGGGAGTTGCATAATCTCATAGTCATTGGAACATGTATAAGTCATGAAGAAAGCAATAGCAACATACTAAACGATCGGGTGCTAAGCTAATGGAATGGGTCATGTCAATCAGACCATTCAACTAATGATGTGATCCTGTTAATCAAATGACAACTCTTTGTCCATGGTTAGGAAACATAACCATCTTTGATTAACAAGCTAGTCTAGTAGAGGCATACTAGTGACACTCTGTTTGTCTATGTATTCACACATGTATTATGTTTCCGGTTAATACAATTCTAGCATCAATAATAAACTTTTATCATGATATAAGGAAATAAATAATAACTTTATTATTGCCTCTAGGGCATATTTCCTTCAGTCTCCCACTTGCACTAGAGTCAATAATCTAGATTACACAGTAATGATTCTAACACCCATGGAGCCTTGGTGCTGATCATGTTTTGCTCGTGGAAGAGGCTTAGTCAATGGGCCTGCAACATTCACATCCGTATGTATCTTGCAAATCTCTATGTCTCCCACCTGGACTAGATCCCGGATGGAATTGAAGCGTCTCTTGATGTGCTTGGTTCTCTTGTGAAATCTGGATTCCTTCGCCAAGGCAATTGCACCAGTATTGTCACAAAAGATTTTCATTGGACCCGATGCACTAGGTACGACACCTAGATCGGATATGAACTCCTTCATCCAGACTCCTTCATTTGCTGCTTCCGAAGCAGCTATGTATTCCACTTCACACGTAGATCCCGCCACGACGCTTTGTTTAGAACTGCACCAACTGACAGCTCCACCGTTTAATGTAAACACGTATCCGGTTTGCGATTTAGAATCGTCCGGATCAGTGTCAAAGCTTGCATCAACGTAACCATTTACGATGAGCTCTTTGTCACCTCCATATACGAGAAACATATCCTTAGTCCTTTTCAGGTACTTCAGGATGTTCTTGACCGCTGTCCAGTGATCCACTCCTAGATTACTTTGGTACCTCCCTGCTAGACTTATAGCAAGGCACACATCAGGTCTGGTACACAACATTGCATACATGATAGAGCCTATGGCTGAAGCATAGGGAACATCTTTCATCTTCTCTCTATCTTCTGCAGTGGTCGGGCATTGAGTCCGACTCAACTTCACACCTTGTAACACAGGCAAGAACCCTTTCTTTGCTTGATCCATTTTGAAAATCTTCAAAATCTTGTCAAGGTATGTGCTTTGTGAAAGTCCAATTAAACGTCTCGATCTATCTCTATAGATCTTTATGCCTAATATGTAAGCAGCTTCACCGAGGTCTTTCATTGAAAAACTCTTATTCAAGTATCCCTTTATGCTATCCAGAAATTCTATATCATTTCCAATCAGTAATATGTCATCCACATATAATATCAGAAATGCTATAGAGCTCCCACTCACTTTCCTGTAAATACAGGCTTCTCCAAAAGTCTGTATAAAACCAAATGCTTTGATCACACTATCAAAGCGTTTATTCCAACTCCGAGAGGCTTGCACCATTCCATAAACGGATCGCTGGAGCTTGCACACTTTGTTAGCTCCCTTTGGATCGACAAAACCTTCTGGTTGCATCATATACAACTCTTCTTCCAGAAATCCATTCAGGAATGCAGTTTTGACATCCATCTGCCAAATTTCATAATCATAAAATGCGGCAATTGCTAACATGATTCGGACAGACTTAAGCATCGCTACGGGTGAGAAGGTATCATCGTAGTCAATCCCTTGAACTTGCCGAAACCCTTTTGCGACAAGTCGAGCTTTGTAGACAGTAATATTACCGTCGGTGTCAGTCTTCTTCTTGAAGATCCATTTATTCTCAATTGCTTGCTGATCATCGAGCAAGTCAACCAAAGTCCATACTTTGTTCTCATACATGGATCCCATCTCAGATTTCATGGCTTCAAGCCATTTTGTGGAATCTGGGCTCACCATCGCTTCTTCATAGTTCGTAGGTTCATCATGATCTAGTAGCATGACTTCCAGAACAGGATTACCGTACCACTCTGGTGCGGATCTTACTCTGGTTGATCTACGAGGTTTAGTAGTATATTGTTCTGAAGTTTCATGATCATCATCATTAGCTTCCTCACTAATTGGTGTAGGTGTCATAGAAACAGTTTTTGTGATGCACTACTTTCCAATACAGTTACCCCGTCAAGTTCTACTTTCCTCCCACTCACTTCTTTCGAGAGAAACTCCTTCTCTAGAAAGTTTCCGAACTTAGCAACAAAAGTCTTGCCTTCGGATCTGTGATAGAAGGTGTATCCAATAGTCTCCTTTGGATATCCTATGAAGACACATTTCTCCAATTTGGGTTCGAGCTTATTAGGTTGAAGCTTTTTCACATAAGCATCACAGCTCCCAAACTTTCAGAAACGACAACTTTGGTTTCTTGCCAAACCATAGTTCATAAGGCGTCGTCTCAACGGATTTTTGATGGTGCCCTATTTAACGTGAATGCGGCCGTCTCCTAAGCATAACCCCAAAACGATAGCGGTAAATCAGTAAGAGACATCATAGATCGCACCATATCTAGTAAAGTACGATTACGACGTTCGGACACACCATTACGCTGTGGTGTTCCGGGTGGCGTGAGTTGCGAAACTATCCCGCATTGTTTCAAATGTACACCAAACTCGTAACTCAAATATTCTCCTCCACGATCAGATCGTAGAAACTTTATTTTCTTGTTACGATGATTTTCAACTTCACTCTGAAATTCTTTGAACTTTACAAATGTTTCAGACTTATGTTTCATTAAGTAGATATACCCATATCTGCTTAAATCATCTGTGAAGGTGAGAAAATAACGATATCCACCACGAGCCTCAATATTCATCGGACCACATACATCAGTATGTATGATTTCCAACAAATCTGTTGCTCTCTCCATAGTACCGGAGAACGGCGTTTTAGTCATCTTGCCCATGAGGCACGGTTCGCAAGTACCAATTGATTCATAATCAAGTGGTTCCAAAAGTCCATCAGTATGGAGTTTCTTCATGCGCTTTACACCGATATGACCTAAACGGCAGTGCCACAAATAAGTTGCACTATCATTATCAACTCTGCATCTTTTGGCTTCAACATTATGAATATGTGTGTTACTACTATCGAGATTCAATAAGAATAGACCACTCTTCAAGGGTGCATGACCATAAAAGATATTACTCATATAAATAGAACAACCATTATTCTCTGATTTAAATGAATAACCGTCTCGCATCAAACAAGATCCAGATATAATGTTCATGCTTAACGCTGGCACCAAATAACAATTATTTAGGTCTAATATTAACCCCGAAGGTAAATGTAGAGGTAGCGTGCCGACCGCGATCACATCGACTTTGGAACCGTTTCCCACGCGCATCGTCACCTCGTCCTTAGCCAATCTTCGCTTAATCCGTAGTCCCTGTTTCGAGTTGCAAATATTAGCAACAGAACCAGTATCAAATACCCAGGTGCTACTGCGAGCATTAGTAAGGTACACATCAATAACATGTATATCACATATAACTTTGTTCACCTTGCCATCCTTCTTATCCGCCAAATACTTGGGGCAGTTCCGCTTCCAGTGACCAGTCTGCTTGCAGTAGAAGCACTCAGTTTCAGGCTTAGGTCCAGACTTGGGTTTCTTCTCTTGAGCAGCAACTTGCTTGCTGTTCTTCTTGAAGTTCCCCTTCTTCTTCCCTTTGCCCTTTTTCTTGAAACTAGTGGTCTTGTTGACCATCAACACTTGATGCTCCTTTTTGATTTCTACCTCCGCAGCTTTCAGCATTGCGAAGAGCTCGGGAATAGTCTTATTCATCCCTTGCATATTATAGTTCATCACGAAGCTCTTGTAGCTTGGTGGCAGTGATTGGAGAATTCTGTCAATGACGCAATCATCTGGAAGATTAACTCCCATTTGAATCAAGTGATTATTATACCCAGACATTTTGAGTATATGCTCACTGACAGAACTGTTCTCCTCCATCTTGCAGCTATAGAACTTATTGGAGACTTCATATCTCTCAATCTGGGCATTTGCTTGAAATATTAACTTCAACTCCTGGAACATCTCATATGCTCCATGACGTTCAAAACATCGTTGAAGTCCCGGTTCTAAGCCGTAAAGCATGGCACACTGAACTATCGAGTAGTCATCAGCTTTGCTCTGCTAGACGGTCACAACATCTGGTGTTGCTCCAGCAGCAGGCCTGGCACCCAGCGGTGCTTCCAGGACGTAATTCTTCTGTGCAACAATGAGGATAATCCTCAAGTTACGGACCCAGTCCGTGTAATTGCTACCATCATCTTTCAACTTTGCTTTCTCAAGGAACGCATTAAATTTGAACGGAACAACAGCACAGGCCATTTATCTACAATCATACATAAACAAGCAAGATACTATCAGGTACTAAGTTCAAGATAAATTTAGGTTCAATTAATCATATTACTTAAAGAACTCCCACTTAGATAGATATCCCTCTAATCCTCTAAGTGATTACGTGATCCAAATTAACTAAACCATGTCCGATCATCACGTGAGATGGAGTAGTTTCATTGGTGAACATCACTATGTTGATCATATCTACTATATGATTCACGCTCGACCTTTTGGTCTCCGTGTTCCGAGGCCATATCTGTATATGCTTGGCTCGTCAAGTATAACCTGAGTATTCCGCGTGTGCAACTGTTTTGCACCCGTTGTATTTGAACGTAGAGCCTATCACACCCGATCATCACGTGGTGTCTCAGCACGAGGAACTTTCGCAATGGTGCATACTCAGGGAGAACACTTCTTGATAATTTAGTGAGAGATCATCTTATAATGCTACCGTCAATCAAAGCAAGATAAGATGCATAAAAGATAAACATCACATGCAATCAATAAAAGTAATATGATATGGCCATCATCATCTTGTGCTTGTGATCTCCATCTCCGAAGCACCGTCATGATCACCATCGTCACCGGCACAACACCTTGATCTCCATCGTAGCATTGTTGTCGTCTCACCAATCTTATGCTTCCACGACTATCGCTACCGCTTAGTGATAAAGTAAAGCATTACAGCGCGATTGCATTGCATACAATAAAGCGACAACCATGTGGCTCCTGCCAGTTGCCGATAACTCGGTTACAAAACATGATCATCTCATACAATAAAATTTAGCATCATGTCTTGACCATATCACATCACAACATGCCCTGCAAAAACAAGTTAGACGTCCTCTACTTTGTTGTTGCATGTTTTACGTGGCTGCTACGGGCTTAAGCAAGAACCAATCTTACCTACGCATCAAAAACCACAACGATAGTTTGTCAAGTTGGTGCTGTTTTAACCTTCGCAAGGATCGGGCGTAGCCACACTCAGTTCAACTAAAGTTGGAGAAATTGTCACCCGCAAGCCACCTATGTGCAAAGCACGTCGGGAGAACCGGTCTCGCGTAAGCGTACGCGTAATGTCGGTCCGGGCCGCTTCATCCAACAATACCGCCGAACCAAAGTATGACATGCTGGTAAGCAGTATGACTTATATCGCCCACAACTCACTTGTGTTCTACTCGTGCATATAACATCAACATATAAAACCTAGGCTCGGATGCCACTGATGGGTTTCGAAGTAATTTCAAAAAATTTCCTACGCTCACGCAAGATCATAGTGATGCATAGAAACAAGAGGGGGAGAGTGTGATCTACGTACCCTTGTAGATCGACAATGGAAGCATTTGGTTGATGTAGTCGTACGTCTCCACGGCCCGACCGATCAAGCACCGAAACTACGGCACCTCCGAGTTCTAGCACACGTTCAGCTCGATGACGATCCTCGGGACTCCGATCCAGCAAAGTGTCGGGGAAGAGTTCCGTCAGCATGACGGCGTGGTGACGATCTTGATGTACTACTGTAGCAGGGCTTCGCCTAAGCACCTCTACAATATTATCGAGGACTATGGTGGAAGGGGGCACCGCACACGGCTAAGAATATGATCACGTGGATCAACTTGTGTTCCTCTGGGGTGCCCCTACCTCTGTATATAAAGGCTCAGGGGGGGTGTGTGCGGCCGGCCTAGGAGAGGCGCGCCAGGAGGAGTCCTACTCCCTCTGGGAGTAGGATCCCCCCCCAATCCTAGTTGGAATAGGATTCGCGGAGGGGGGAAAAGAGAGAGGGGGGCCGGCCCCCTCTCCTTGTCCTATTCGGACCAAGGGAGGGGAGGGGCGCGCGACCCATCTTGGGCTGCCCCTTCTCTTTTCCACTAAGGCCCACTTAGGCCCATATAGCTCCCAGGGGGTTCCGGTAACCTCCCGGTACTCCGGTAAAATCCCGATTTCACTCGGAACATTTCCGATATCCAAACATAGGCTTCCAATATATCAATCTTTATGTCTTGACCATTTCGAGACTCCTCGTCATGTCCGTGATCACATCCGGGACTCCGAACATCCTTCGGTACATCAAAATGCATAAACTCATAATATAACTGTCATTGTAACCTTAAGCGTGCGGACCCTACGGGTTCGAGAACAATGTAGACATGACTGAGACACATCTCCGGTCAATAACCAATAGCGGAACCTCGATGCTCATATTGGCTCCTACATATTCTACGAAGATCTTTTATCGGTCAGACCGCATAACAACATACGTTGTTCCCTTTGTCATCGGTATGTTACTTGCCCGAGATTCGATCGTCGGTATCCCATACCTAGTTCAATCTCGTCACCGGCAAGTCTCTTTACTCATTCTTTAATACATCATCCTGCAACTAACTCATTAGTTGCAATGCTTGCAAGGCTTTAAGTGATGTGCATTACCGAGAGGGCCCAGAGATACCTCTCCGACAATCGGAGTGACAAATCCTAATCTCGAAATATGCCAACCCAACATGTACCTTTGGAGACACCTATAGAGCTCCTTTATAATCACCCAGTTACGTTGTGACGTTTGGTAGCACAAAAAGTGTTCCTCTGGCAAACGGGAGTTACATAATCTCATAGTCATAGGAACATGTATAAGTCATGAAGAAAGCAATAGCAACATACTAAACGATCGGGTGCTAAGCTAATGGAATGGGTCATGTCAATCAGATCATTCAACTAATGATGTGATCCTGTTAATCAAATGACAACTCTTTGTCCATGGTTAGGAAACATAACCATCTTTGATTAACAAGCTAGTCTAGTAGAGGCATACTAGTGACACTCTGTTTGTCTATGTATTCACACATGTATTATGTTTCCGGTTAATACAATTCTAGCATCAATAATAAACTTTTATCATGATATAAGGAAATAAATAATAACTTTATTATTGCCTCTAGGGCATATTTCCTTCAAAGATTGCCTCCCTTTCGCCGAGTTCTCCTACAACAACAGTTCTTAGTCAAGCCTCCAGATGGCACCATTTGAGGTATTGTATGGGCGCAAGTGCCGCACACCCCTCAATTGGTCAGAAACCGGAGAAGGACTAGTCGTTGGGCCCGATATCCTCCGTGAAGTAGAAGAGCAAGTCCAGCTTGTCAGAGAGCGTTTGAAGACTGCCAAGTCAAGGCAGAAGAGCTACGCTGACTCTCGTCAGAGAGACATGACCTTCCGAGTTGGAGACCATGTCTATCTCTGGGTCACACCTCTCAAGGGAACCCAGCGCTTCCATGTCAAAGGAAAACTCGCACCAAGATACATCGGCCCCTTCAAGATCACTGACCGACGAGGAGAAGTGGCTTACCAGTTGGAACTGCCACCTGAACTATCCGATATGCACAACGTATTCCACGTGTCACAACTCCGGAAGTGTCTCCAAGTCCCAGGCAAGCCTAATCTCTACAAGGACGTCGATCACCAAGCCATTGACCTCCAGCCTGATTTGACTTACTGTGAGAGGCCCATCTGCATTTTGGATGAGGCTGAGCGACGCACTCTTAGCCGCGCTATCAAGTACTCCAAGGTCCAGTGGAGCAACCACACTGAAGCAGAAGCAACCTGGGAATGTGAAGACTACCTTAGATCCGAGTTTCCGTATCTCTTTAAAGCCTAGTTTAGGAATCTCGGGGACGAGGTTCTTGTAAGGGGGGTAGGTCTGTCACACCCTGCATTTTGTAACACTTCATTTGCATTATTAAAGTATGAAAATTTGGACCAACAAAAAACTTTTGCATTGTTTGGCTCTTTATTTTGGAGTTGGTTTTTCTCTCTGTGATTTTCTAGTGCTCTTTAAAGTCAACTACTCCACCTTCTGTACTTCATCTCCTTGCCCCAAACTTCTACCCAATGATCATGCCATGTGTATAGTACAATATAGTATTTTCTTACAAAAATAATTTGGCCAAAAAGTATTTTCTAAAATTAGATTTCCAAAAACCCTTGAATTGAGATTTGCACTGCAAGTACTTAATTAAGGCAGCAAAAATATTTCCAAAAGTATTTTTGACTCCTATTAGATATAGGATACCCATAAACCCCAAAAATATAATTTTAAAAGTTATTTTCCTATTTTATTTAAAGGATTTTTCTTAAGGCCAGAAATGGTCTTTAATAGGGAAAAATTATTTTATTGATTCAAAAATATTTGACAAAAATCAGGGAAACTCAGTGGGCATATATTTCCCATATATAAGAGTTTCAACACATGGTCATGTTCAAAATATTGGACAAAACCTCCCAAAACCATTTCTGCCCATTTCAAGGATTTGAAATATTTCTACAAGAAATATTTTCATAAAAATCCAAGGAAAATCCAGCAAGTCACAAATGCATGTTGTGATCACCTTGCAAAGCCTCAAGTCAATAAAAGTCATTTTGGTTCACCAAAATGCCCCAAAACCCTTTTCTGTCCAGAACCAAATTTGAGCAACTCTACATTGCCAAGTGTGCTCTTTTAATCTGAATTTTTGTGGACATGTTCAAATCCCCAAATGATGACGCTACACCAAGTGGTGCATCAAGGAGAATGGTTTTGCATGACTAGATCTTGGAAAACCCATTTCTGCTAATTTATAGGGTTTACCAAAGTTACATTGGCTACTTTGCCCAAATGAGCTCAAACTTGGTGGAACATCCTATTTCTAAGTGTCATTCCATCCTGTTAAGTATCATGGCAATTGGAGTTCATTTGCTTGCCAAAACCTTTATCAAACACCTTGTGCCATTTTTCCAAAAACACCATTTTAACCCCTTCCACTAATCTCCTTGAGCTCAACTTTTTACCACAGCTCCTCCTAGTCCCCTTTCACCTCCAGTATCAATGGAAAATCCACAACTCACTTATTGGATGGGTAAAACCCCACTTCCTCTCTCTGGACAGCCCATTTGCACACTTCTTCTTCCTCTCCCCTCACCCCAGTGGCCATCCATGGCATCCAATGCACCACCCCATTACTTTACTCACCCCTAGACTTGCTAGACACCAAAGGACGCGCTCACCATGCATAAAGAATGGCCATGCCGGCCATTTGGGCGCTCTGGAGCGCGCTACAGTGCGCTCCTGCACTATAGCCGCCCCCTGCCAAGCACCTCCGGCCACCTCGGGCCTCCCCCGTGCGCTTGCCGATGCGCCTCGGCGTCCGCAGCACGCTACGCGGTCGGCCCCCTCCTCTCTCCTCCTCCCCGCGTCTCTGCGCTAGCGAACAGAGGCCGCCCGAGCGCGCCAATGGAGCGGCTCACACGCGCGCGTCTCTAACCTCTCCCCGCTCTCTCCCTTAGCTCCCCTCGGTGTAGTCCACGCCCAGGAACACCCTAGACACGGCGCCAGCTCCTCCCGAGCCCTGTGGCGACGAGCAGGAGCTCTCCGGTGCACGAGTCCACGGCACCTCGCCGTTCGCTTATTTAAAGGCCTCCCCGAGCCCTTTTCTCCTCACCACTCGCTCTCTGCACCACCAAAACCTCCCCCTGCACCCCCAGTTCCTCTCCAGAGCCGCCCGAGCTCAAGATCGAGCTCGAGCTCCGCCGCTTCGGCTCGCCGGAGTTCGCGAGGTATAGGCCTCCCCCGCTCCTCCTCTGCCTCGATCTGGAACCCCTGCATCCCACTGATCATTTCCCCTCTCTCCCGCACCTCGTTTGCAGCCGGAGTCGGCCGGAACCGTCGACACCCGAAGCTCCTCCGCCGCAAGACCTCGTCGCCGGCAAACCAGGCAACTCCGGTGACGTCCACCACCTCCACCCGAACGGCGACATGACGCTGAGCCCAACCGTGCCCTCGCCCGACCTCGCCGTGCCCTGCATCGTCGCTGGTGAGCTCGCCGGCCGCCTGGACTCAGGGTTAGGGATCACAGGCGGGCCCCGCCTGTCAGCCTCTCCCCTCCATCGCCCCCCTCTCTCTCGCTGACGCCTGGGCCCCGCCCGTCAGATTTAAACCTGGCACGCGCATGTGCACCAGTGCGTTGGGCCGCCTCGCTGGCTGGGCCTGCTGCCCTGCGGCTGTTCTGGCTCAGCAGGCACATGGCCCTTTTTCTTTTCTGTCACTTTTTCCAAAAATTCTACAGGACAGAATATATGTCCAAATGAATTAATTCCAATTCCTAAATTCCTAAAATATTGCAACCTATTTAATGGTGCAACTTTCATTCAAATCCAACAACCTTTTCTTCACTGTAAATATTTAAATGTGATTTTAAGCATTTAAATATGCCTTTGTAAATCCATTTCTCTTATTCTGCTACACCAAGTCCAAAACTAGGAATTTCCCCCTTCTTAGTTTTCAACCTAGTATTTTACAAAAATGAGTTGACATTTTTCTGAGCACTTTGGTTTTTCTGTTTTATTATTGCCTTATTTTTCTCGTTATTATTTTGCGACGATAGATTGCGTTGCTGACGAAGGAGTTGGACCTGAAGACTTTGAAGACCCAGAAGACCTTGTTGAGCCAGGCAAGCAGCCCTTTGACCATGTCTATGAAACCCTTTTTATGCATTTCATATAGCACTTTATTATTGTTGCATCGGAATCATGATGAGAGGGTAGCCACTTTGGTGGGATGTCTTCATTTCCTCCTTGTTGATACTTTCATTATGCATGACCCTACCTCCTTATGAGGGTTATGCCGGTGGGAATAGATAGGGTGCTAAAGTAGTGCTACGCAAAAATGGACGGGTATATGCATGGTGATGGAGACAAAGTATTTTGAAAGGACTTTTCAAAAACCCCGTCGGGTGCCACTTATGCCCGAGGGAGATGATGAGTTGGGTAACCACTTGATGATGAAGTGGTGTACCGAGGCAAGTGTGTGTGTGTTACTTTTAAAAACAGATTGGTTTAAGTTGCGACCGTTATTCCAACCTTACATGCGCAACCACTCTACCCTTATATGGGAAAGGGCATTATTGATTACCTAGGCCGATACTAGCTTGGAGCCCGCATTACTAGTGACGGGGGAGAGTTGGTGCTCTCTCTCGGGACGGGGTCGTGCCAGGTAGGGCGGCCAAGAGCATTTTTATGGGGCACCAGACACACCATTGGTACCCCGTGCTAGTGGTATGTGATGAATATGGGAGCAAGGCTCCACAATTTTTAAGTTGTGAAATGTTGGGCACGGGGGTTACTACCAATCGAGTGGACTCCATGTTAGTGTCGTCTAGGGAAAGATAGTGATCGGGTGCTTACCCCGGGTACTTGAGGTACCGCGGGTCGTGGATGACACGGAAGTTCCCCAGATCTTGTGGGTAAAGTGTGCAACCTCTGCAGAGTGTAAAACTATTCGAATAGCCGTGTCCACGGTCAAGGACAGTTGGGTAACCGCTCTTGGGCTACGTCCACATGTTTACAAACCAGTGTGTGTGTTTGGATAAGTGGGAAGAACTACTTGGGTCAAGTCAAAGGACTTGACATGATTGAGTTGGGTTGGTGCCCACTCTTTTTATGTTGATATCTGTAACCTGTCCTCATGGTTAATTGAATTCTCCTGATGCATGTCTTACAAGTTGTTGAACATGTCATTGCACTCAAAACTAGCTTTCCGCAAAAAATTGCCTATATCATGCATTTTTGTACCTTGAACCAAGACATGGGTTGCTTGCGAGTACATTCAAAGTACTCATTGGCTTGCCACTAGTTATTTAATTGGCTAGGCATGGAAGAACAGGAGTTCGAAGAAGAATTCTTTGAAGACGAACATGCGAACTAGGACGTTTCCCAGTCAGAATGCCTGTAGGGTTAAGGCAGATGGCATGGGTTCTATTTATCGACGAAGATTTCCGCTGCTTATGTTTCATTTGATGTTCAGCCCTTAAGGCTTTATCTATGTAAGACTTGACCATAATGGTCATAATTTGTGTAAGACGATATGTATGGATGTAAGACTGTTGTTATTCAGCTTCTGTGTGTTCAGTGAGCATTGATCTCTGGGATCACTGTACACATGCATTCGGTGATCACGACTTATGAGTCGAGGTCCCCACAATATCTTTTTCCTTGTTTCAAATACCTTCTCCTGCCGGCGCACCTCATATTCAGTCATTTCTCGCTATTCATTTGTTCCAGAGTACTGAAGATATCTCGAAAGATTCGCGCTGCCATTCTCAATCGTTCAAGATACCTCAAGGTTGTTTTCCCATTCAAGCCATTTAATTCAACCGGTGCATTCTTCTCTTTTAAATCATTCAACAGTGTTTCTTTTGAGTGGGCCTTAACCCACAGGTCTTTTCCCAGGATCTTACCTGACTCTTCTTATTTTTCCCGGAGCTATCTATCAAATTTCTTTTCGAAGTTGAAGTAAGAATGATTTATGATCAGTCAATTGCCTTTCTCCTAGATCTTTCAAATTCTTTTCATTGTTGGCTCTACCTTTCCAATTTTCATTCCGGAGTGCCTCAACAATTCATGGTGGTGTTTCTCATCATCATTCTCTGCATTTGAAGACCGAAAAAGAGTTTTTACCTCCATATCTTATCCGTTCTCTCAGAGATTCGTGATTCCAGCTTGTTGCCATCCTCTCATAATTATTTTTGATTGTGGGAATTCTTTTCACCCATCCGAAGCAATTCAAGAGTCTTCTCAGTTTGTTATCCGGAGTTCATCAATTCAGGGTTATTCATTCTCAGCTGTCAGTTATCATTTTCCAATCTTACCGGTGCATCGTTCAAGTGATCTCTAATCAGCTCGTGATCTCTTCGTTCTCTTGTATCTAGTTTGTCTCAAGTATCTTCGTTTTTTTATAATTCTTCCCGGTGCTTCTTTATCTTTTCTTCAATCATTTTCAATTCTTACGGTGGTTCTTCCAAGATTTTGTCTTCCTTCGTTCATCATATCAATTTATTCATTGTTTCAACCCGACCGGTGATTCGTTGAAAACTTTCTCAAGTTTGCGCGATATCTCTCTTAATCTTTTCTACGAGAATAAGTAGTATGCCAAATCCATTGTTTGTCATCAATTTAAATTGGTGAAGGATACGCATAACATAATCATTATTCTTGTTCATCCAAGTGATTAATTCCCTATTCCAGAGGTTCATCAAGTTCTCGATTCAAGTTGTCCATCTTTCTTTTCCGGAGCTCAAAGTTATTTCAATTATATCATTCCAAAGATTCATCTAATCATTGCAAGGATTCACCTTGTGTTTTCAACTCCTCTTTCTTCTCGTCTCCTTGTTCATATCAATCCGATCTATTGTTTCCGTAGTGGTAGAACTTCACCTCATAGTCTTGAGATGTTCTCCATAAGCCCACTACAACCTTGTTCTTTTCGGTGTTGGTTTTCCAACAATTCCGTTCGATCCTTCTCCCAAAGACGTTGTTTTCCTCTCCGTTCTTTTGAATCCATTCTTACAGTCGTTCCGGAGGCTTTGCGATGTTATCCTTTTCACCCATCATTTCGTGTTGTCAAAAAATCATGTTCTTTTCATGCCTATCCATTTAACCGGAGTGTTGTGCCTTTTTGTTCAAGTTCTTTTCGCTTTATAAAGCCTTGCACCTCTTTTCAACCGGAGTGCTGTCTGAGATCTTTCATACCCCTTTTCCATTCATTCAATAGTTCCGGAGGTAATATGTTGTGATTTCATCAAGTATCTTCTCATCTTACCAAGTTCTTATTCAATTCCTTTTCTTGTCAACCAGAGTGTTATCCGAGTTTATTCTTCCTTGTTCTTTTACTAACAGAGAGCTTTCAACTTCATTCATCTTCGTTGTATCCTTTCTCGAGATGATTTAATCTTTCAAGATTCGTTGGTTTCACTCATTTGTCAAAGGAGCAACTTAGTTTTACCTCTTCTTTTATCTCTTCTGTTTTCCCTCTGGTGCCATTCTAGATCTCGGGACGAGATCCTCTCGTAGTGGTGGAGTGTTGTAACGCCCCGAGACCGATGTGCCAGGTATTGTCCAGTTATTCGCTGTTGTTGCCTTGTCATTGCGTGTGTGTCATGCATCTCATATCATGTCATCATGTGCATCGCATTTGCATACATGTTCGTCTCATGCATCCGAGCATTTTCCCCGTTGTCCGTTTTGCAATCCGGCGCTCGTATGTCACCGGTGTCCCTTTCTACCTCTTTTCATGTGCGGGTGTTAAACGTTCTCGGATTGGACCGAGACTTGTCATGCGGCTTTGGGTTACTACCGGTAGACTGCCTGTCAAGTTTCGTGCCATTTGGACTTCGTTTGATACTCCAACGGTTAACCGAGGGACCGAAAAGGCCTCGTGTGTGTTGCAGCCCAACACCCTTCCAAACTGGCCCAAAACCGACCAAAACCTCTCCCATCATCTAGAGCATTCGATCATGACCGCGTGGCCGCAAACCGCACCTCATTTGGACACTCCTAGCTTCCTCTACCTATAAATTCGCCCCCCTCCCCCGATTTCGCGGTGCAAACCCTAAAAATTCCCCTCTCGCCCGCCGGACATGTCCGTCCCGGACCGGACGAGATCGCGTCACGCCAAGTGTCCTTGCCGCCGCTGTTCTCCACCGCGCGCCGCCGCGGGCCCGCGTGGCCCAGATCCGGCCCACGGGGCCCGAACCGCCGTCGCCCCGCGCCTATTCATCACCGCCGCCTAGCGCCGGCGTCGCCTGCTCGCACGCTGGCGTGCATCACGGCAGCCACGCCGCCCCGGATCCGCTGCAGCTCGCTGCGCGGAGCTCCGCCGCCGCCTCGCCAAGTCGCTGACGCCGCCCCTCCACCGTCGCCCTAGCTCGCCGCCGGCCGGATCCGGCCAGATCCGGGCCGGGACAACCTCCCCGCGCCTCCCCGCACCGCTCCTGCCTCAACTCCGGCGAAGGTGCGGCCCCGCCTCGATCCGCATGCGCCCGGGTCAAACCCTAGATCCGGAGGTCGTTTTCTGCCAAGTCCCAGTAACTTTTAGCTAACTTCATCGCATCATAACTTTGCATCCGTGGCTCCGTTTTAGGCGTGTAGCATATCAAAATGTTCGACTCGACGAGTACATCATTTCATCTCATTGCATCATTTTCATTTGAGCTCATCTTGATGCCCGAAATGATGTTGGAAGAGGGCTATGTGAGGAATTTGTCAGATCTGTTTCAGCAAATAGCCTTTTGTCATTTTTGCCATGATTAATGTGTGCATGCTAGGCTCCTGAGCTCTACATGTATTTTGATGTATGCCACGCCATCTTTACAGGGGTGTATGCCATGTATTTTTGTGATATTTGTGGTGACTAGCACACACATGCAAAGTAGCGTAATCGTTGATGCTGATTTCAGGGACTTAGGATTTCACTAAGTCCTTGTCCTGATATTGTTTTTATGCCATATGTTCATGTTGTTTCCTAGTGATCCGTGCCTCTTCTGAGGATGATCAGTAAGGATGTTTTGTTAATATGGTGGTGATCTATCCATCCATGTCTTTTTTTGCATTTATGGAGCACCCTAGCTTGACTCAATCGAGCTCTACTTTTGCTATAAAATGTTCCTGACATATTGTTAACATGCACTACAAGAAATATGTCAACTTGTGACCTTCTGTTAGTGACCCTGGAAGAATTGGTCATAGATCTATGACCATTTCAGACCAATTGGTCAAAAGTTGTCGGGGGCTCCAAAACCTAAACTATAACGACCATCTTGGTCAGAAAGGTCGTAATTTCCTTACACGAAATGGTCATAAAGCAGATAGCACTGGTTTGCTGCCTTATTTCTAGCTGATCATGACCAATATAGATGGTCATAACCTTGTAAATTATGGTGGGTTGCTATGACTAGGCGCCACCTCATCAGTTTTGCCTATGTGTCATGTCCATGTGGCAGTTTTTGCCCTAGGTTGTGAAGCAACCTATATTTCTGTCATTCCCAAAAAAATCTCATAAATTCTTTGGGTCATATCTTCATCAAATATGTAAAAATCCTTCCTTGCCTAGTTCAAAACTAATTCAACAATATTCATTTTCCTATTCTGTTCACGACAGCACTTTATGAAGGAAGTGCTATTTATATATTCTTGATTGCCCTCAGAATTTTTGGGCACTCTTTCCTATCCAAATAATTACCGCATGACTAAATTCAGCTCCACTTGCCTAGCAAATCTTCCTCGGTAAATTTCCAAAGTTTTTGTCCACCTAGAAGCATTGTGAAGGAAGTACCTTTTTTATATATCGAAATGACATGAAATTTATACAGTTCCTTCGTATGCCCAAACTATCACCCTCCTCCAAATTGCAGCTCAGTCAAATCATCTATGTGAGCCCAGATTCAATTTATATTTTATGGCCAAATTGGCATGTTGCAAAGCAAGTGTCATCTAGACCCCTCCTATTACCCTCAAACTTTTCGGGCACTCTTCCATACCCAAATCATTGCCACATGATAATATTCAGCTCAATTTTCCTAGTAAATCTTTCTCAGGAAATTTTCAAAGTTTCTACCTCGAGAGAAGCTTTGTGAAGTAAGTACTAGCTAGGCTTACCCAAATGATCTGAAAATTTACCAGCGCATGACCATACCTATGTAACTTACCTACACCAATTTTTAGCTCATTTCATTCATCCAATATCTCTCACTAGTTTTCCCAAGTTTCTGTCCATAGAAGAGAATTGTGAAGGAAGTACCACTTTGGCATTTCCAAATAGTATCCATTTTCTACAGTGGTTTCCTATGCCCAAATAACCATCCTCCACCTAATGCCAGCTCAATCCGTTCATTATTTTGAGCCGAGCTTCAACATTCGTAGTTATGTCCAGTGTGGTAGTTCGCAAAGCAAGTACCACCTAGGCTCCTCCTTTTGAGCTGAAAATTTGTGAAGACGGTCTTCTTAGTAACTGATCATCCTCAGCCAAAACTCACGCCCATTAGCCATGTACATTTCCCGTACCGCTAATCAAACACTTGGCTGTTAATTCATGTTTGAGCATCGATCGGTCTCCTCGTGAGAATCTTGTGTTGTAATTTTCTTCCTAGCACCAACTCGGGGAGTGCCCAACCCACTAGACATGCCTAGGCCACCTAGAACGCATGGCAACGCCACGGTCACGCGGTGACCACGCGACGGGCATGCGAGTTTACGCGCTCTAGAGTTGGGGCCCTCGGCCGCCGCCCAAACCTTGACGTATCGCCACCAAACCATGTATTTATGATTAAATAGGTCCTTATGTAACTAGAAAGGATTTTTGGAAAAAATAAATAGCAAACTATGAGGCAGCTGCAGTTCAAATTTGACCCGCTTCCTCCTAAATCGGCGGAAATTTGTCTTTTTCAGGAGAGGTGGATCAAATTTTTTTACACCCAACCATTTTGTCAATTGTGCATTAAATATGGCCTAGTATTTTATAAAAATGATTTGGTCCAATTTTGCAACAATTATTTGGTAGTTCCTTCACAAAAAAACCTCCTTTCAAGCACTCGAAAAATGGAAAATGGTTTTTTCGTCCAACGAAAATGAAAACTTCCTTAGACAACATTGTTTTCCATTCCAATATGCACTCTTGTGCACAATATGAGATCATTTGAACAAACTATGCCATGAATGTGGCCATAAGATTGATCATTTGGCTTGAAAGCCATTGATCTCCACACGTGATAGCTCGTTTCTGAGAACACTTTTTTAAAATAATTGCCGTATTACAAGTTTGTTATTTTTCCTAGGAACTTGGCCACATATGATGACACAATGCGAAGGTTTCCCAATTTTTTGATTTGTTTTGAATTTTTTATGCCCGTTTCAAAATGCGGTCAAAATGGCGGGAATGACCGTTCCCAGCTAGTGGTTGAATCTTGGAATTTTGTTGGTATTTCTCTGATTAAAAAGATACTTATGTACCTAGAAATGATTTTTGAAAAAAATAAATAGCAAACTATGAGGCAGCTGGAGTTCAAATTTGACCCGCTTCCAGCTGAATCGACGGAAATTTTTCTTTTTCACGAGAGGTGGATCAAAACTTTTTACACCCAACAATTTTCTCAATTGTGCATTAAATATGTCCCAGTATTTTATAAAATTGATTTGGTCCAATTTTGCAACCATTATTTGGGAGGTCCTTCACAAAAAAACCTCCTTTTGGGCACTCGAAAAATGGAAAATGGTTTTTTCGTCCAAAGAAAATGAAAACTTCCTTAGGCAACATTGTTTGCCATTCCAATATGCACCCTTGTGCACAATATGAGATCATTTGAACAAACTATGCCATGAATGTGGCCATAAGATTGATCGTTTTGCTTGAAAGCCATTGATCTCCACATATGATAGCTCATTTTTTAGAACACTTTTTTAAAATAATTGCCATATTACAAGTTTGTTATTTTTCCAAGGAACTTGGCCACATATAATGACACCATGCGAAGGTTTCCCAATTTTTTGTTTTTTTTTTGAATTTTTTATGCTCGTTTCAAAATGCGGTCAAAACGGCGGGAATGACCGTTCCTAGCTAGTGGTTGAATCTTGGAATTTTTTGGTGTTTCTCTGATTAAATAGATACTTATGTACCTAGAAATGATTTTTGGAAAAAATAAATAGCAAACTATGAGGCAGCTGCAGTTCAAATTTGACCCGCTTCCATCTGAATCGGCAGAAATTTGTCTTTTTCACGAGAGGTGGATCAAAACTTTTTACACCCAACCATTTGGTCAATTCTGCATTAGATATGTCCTAGTATTTTAGAAAATTGATTTGGTCCAATTTTGCAACAAATATATTATAGGTCCTTCACAAAAAACTTACTTTGGGCACTCGAGAAATGGAAAAAAATAATTGTCGTCCAAAGAAAATGAAAACTCGCTTTGTCAATATTGTATGCAAATCCACGATGTAAACTTGTGCAAAATATGATATCATTTGAACACATATTTGATAGGACTTTCACAAAAAAAATCATTTTGAGCACTGAAAAATGGAATGAAATTTTTATCTTGAATTGGTCACGACCAATTTATATGGTCATAAGGTCATCAAATGGTTTGCTGCGTTCTGATTGGTCCATGGGCATATCACGCGGATCACACATCAACCACCGTCGGATGCTTCCGCATCCAACGGCAGCCCTCACCCTTCACCCAACCACAACCCAGCTACCCAAACCCTAACTCAAATCCTCTCCCCTCTCCCCCGATCCACTCCCGCCACCGCCTCTCCCCTCTCCCCCGATCCACTCCCGCCGCCTCTCCCCTCTCCCCCGATCAACTCTCGCCGCCTCTCCCCTCTCCCCAGACTAAGAGAGAGGCACCACCGCAATGGAGAGAGGGGCGCCGCCGTGGCTGGCTTGCTCGCAGGTGCGTGCGTGCGCCGCATCCACCTACCCAAACCCTACCCAGATCCCATCAATCCCCTCCTCCCATCGCACCCCTCCTCCCCCCATCTCCTCGCCGCCGCCATCGACGGTGCTCCCCTCGATCCCTGCCACCGCCGTCTCCCTCCCTTAGATCGAGCTCCCCCTCCCCTCTCCCTCCCACCTCTCGAAGCTCCCGCGTCCCACCGCCACGCACTGTGCTCCTCTGCAGCTTCTACGGCGACGCAGTCGCCACTGACTACTCTCGTTCCTCCTTCCTCCAGCACTACTCTCCAACCTCACCTCTCGCTTCGCCGTCCCGCGCTCACTGGGGCCCTGTAGTGCCACTCAGTCCCTCACGCTCGGGCCCAACGAGGTCGCGCACGCACTCACCAGCACACCGGTCTTCACTGTCTGCAACTCCAGCAACGCGTTCGTGCTTGTCTCCGACCCCGCCACTGGTCTCCGTTCCATCGGTCTCCTCTGCTTCCGCTCCAAGGACGCTGACTCCCTCCTCTTCGTCCGAGGTCGCCGGAACCACGACGGCCGGCGCGCCCGTGCGTGAGGAGACGACAAGGACCCCGACAAGCCATGCAGGGCCAGCAAGAAGGCCGCCGCCCCAGCACCAGCAGCAGCAGTACCCCCAAGGTATCGCCCACGCGCGCGCCCCGATCCCACCCCCTCCCGATTTGTGAAATGCTTGGTCCCGATCTGACTAATGCATCGCTGCAATGTTCCGTCAGGGACGAGACCACCGGCGCCCACCAGGATCTCCGCCGCTGCACCTTGGTAACGATTGCGTGAGAAAGCACCGCAGGTGGGCGGCTGCATCTGAGGCTGAGGAATTAGGTGCTAGATTGTAGTTCAGAGCCCTTCCCACCAGTCTTCGTTTTGCCTCTTTGCTCAAAAGTGTTAAATGCTAATCATTGGCTTGCTGGGATAGACGCACTGCTCGTCCAAACCAATTATCATCTTCTACCTCCTAGTAGTAGTACAAAAATTATAAGGAAATTCACTGCAATGTTGTCAGAATGTAAATTTAGTGCCTGGTTCAGTTTGGAGCAAGTTAATTTAGATGATCACATGTTTCTACAGAGTAAATATCACCATTTGTCATGAAATGTTGCTACAGAGTGAAGATGTAGAACTTCTGTTTGTTCAGGCAGCTACTTTATTATATCAAATGCACCAGATACTTATGATTTCTTTTATGATCTTGTGGCTGGTCTAGAGCAAAAACAGAGTTGCATATGATTTCTAGGTACTAGTAGTCTAATTGTATTCGAGATGCGATACACTGAAGGTTAATTATACATATGCACACAGCAAGTATACAGTATTGTACTATACATTTCACATGTGTCCTATCTTAGAAGCTCCACAATATTCATGTGTATACAATAATTTATCGAATGAGGCACTATGATTCTGAATTTTTAGATTGTTAGCTCCGGCTTCATAAGCAAACTTATGTGAATATACTTTGCAGAATCATTGTATAGCCTCTTTGTTTATGTGGGGTTCTTATTCATTTGATTTCGTCCTCCTGGCAGGCACCTTTTGTACATTGAGCAACAATGGCGAATTCGAGTGGATGATGCAAGGCCTCAGTTTGGGGCCAAGAAAAGGCGTGGACGAGGCCATTTCTGCAAGGTCTTTCACGGTCAGTTGAAATATTTGGTTTTCCACGACTTAGACTATTGGGGCAGACTTATCAAGTCGTTGCTCTTTATGTTATGTTATACCACCTGCATATGCATGCTCTAGCTTCTAGGTAGTAGAAGAATTGACATGTGGGATGCAAGTTGGACTACTCGGGTGTCAAGTTGGTGTTGTACTGTAGTCTGTAGTATGAACCTGCATATGCACCAACATGTGTAGTCAGTAACTAGTACTACTGCTTGAACTCAAAATTTCTTTTACAATGAATAAAAAGATGAGCATTTCTCCAGCCAATGTCTACAGTAGTTGCTGCTGTGTAATCATCGGCTGGACCTATGCATTTCATCAAAATTTGCAATGATGTTTGTTGCCTAAGTAACTAGAGAATTATAGAGGCCTGAGATTCTTATTTTGTTGTACTTGTACATGTAGCATTGTTCTTGGCACTATGACCTAAAGCAATCGGTCGGCCAATTGCAGTCTTGGCATGCTCTGTTGCTCTCCTAGTTGTTAACCTATGTGTAGTAGTATGTAGGAATAGAGGTATGCTAAATCTGGCATTTTCATGTATGTTGTGTTGCTGTGACTGCTCTCAGTTTAATAATTTTAACTCTTCTGGCATTTTCAAGTATGCACAGTGTATTAGTGTATCATCATCTGTGTTATACGTTTCCGCCACGGAATCAACGAAATGTTCCTGCAATAAGATGTATTTATTTAGACAAAGTATCCGCTTTCCCTGACATAATATGTTCATGTTCATGATAGGCCGCCTGCAAATTGCTGGATGTAACATCAATGTAGCTATGATCCGCGCACGACCCAACCTTGAGGGGAGCACCTCTACGAGCTGGGATCTCCGGATGGTAATGTTCTCCAGTCTCAATCCCTCCTTACCTAGCACAGATTCCTGATTTACTGCTTATCTGTGTGCCAAATCCATGCCTGGGACCGACCAAACGCTCTGATTTGAGTTGGCCATGTTGTTCATGTTTGTTGATATTCTGCAAGTATATGTGAACTGATTAGCTAGCAATTTGGACCAGTGGATGGAGTCTGGTACATGTAAACGGTTTGGCATTGTCATTCTGGGCATATTCTCTAACTTTAGCCTGCAAGATCATTGAGCAGATCTAAATTGTTTACCAATTTGGATAGGTAGGTGGGGTCTGGTACATGTAGGTGATTCGTGAACACACAACCAGGATGATTCCTATCCTACCTATGCTGTGCTTATTGCTTCCAAGCTAGTGATGGCGGTCGCAGGTGCAGTACCTGCTGGTTAGTACCTGCTAGTTGTTACTATCGCTGGCAGTTAGTGTTCAACATCTATCGCTTTAGCACCAAGCGACTAAACAGTGTTTTGGTAAAGCTTTCAAAAATCAGTTTGCAGTGTTGAATCAGTACACATCTTTTACCTTCAATTTGGTAGTATGAAAAACACATTAGTAAATTTGAGTAACTTTGACATATTTTCTCTATTAACTTGCACTGGATTGGTACCCGTGATTGCCTTGTACTTAATTCTGCTAACACTGATCTTGTTACTGTTAATTTGTTATTGCCATGGTGTTTATGCTGTTTAGAATAAGATCCATGCATCAATTCTAAGTTCTTGTCTCTCTGAAGGGACACTTCTAGCTTCTATGACCCAGACTTGTTAACTATTGTTTCTTACTTTGTTAGCTACGACATATATTTCCCCCAGTTATTCTAATTCTTCTCTGATTCATGTAACAGGATGACAGTGGAAGCCATGTTGTTGTTTTGTTTGTTCCCAGCCCTGACTATGGTCGTCGAGCGAGTCCGGCATGTTATTCATCTAGTAGAGCTTGTTAGGAGTCTGAATCTAAGAACTCACCCTGTTTTTCTTACTTTTGTTTGTTGGCAACTATGTTCATCCAGCGAGTCTAGTATGTTCACGACAGGAGCAGGTAGTTTGTGATCACATGGAAGGAGCTTGTAAAGCAGTACTATATAACAATTGTAGAGCTTGTAAAGCAGTATGGTCTTCTGTATTGGAATGGATAGAGCTTGTATTATGTGATCTGGTTGCTCTTATTTAAGTATCATGTGTGTTTTTGTCTCCGAAAATCTAAATAATGCTTGAAATGTGAAGAATATGAGTCTGAATTGATGGGACCCACTTACCACAACATGACAAATGGGAACCTGTTACTAGAACCTGACAACTAGGACCCATCTGACTAGTGGACCCTTCTTTTGAAAAAAAAGAAAAACTAAATTCGTTTAGACAAAAAGGCCACAACCCAACAATAAAAAGGCTGCAATATTGGGCTTGGCCCATGAACCCAACCAAAAATTGACACACAGAAAAAAACACAAATAGGCTGAATTGTTGGGCTAGGCCCATGTAGAAAATCGAATTGGCCAGGCTGAATCTTGTGCCACATCAGATTGCCACGCTGGATGCCTACGTGGCCTGGGGAGGTTGCTAGTGACCAAAACGCCACAATAGACGTATTTTGGTCATAAACGTCTACGACCATTCCAGAATAAAGGTCGCTATAGTCAGTTTATGACGGCCAACTTTTGACCTTATGTTTTTGGTCACAAAAAGGTCACAAATTGAAAACAATGACCATTCAGTGACCAATAGTGCTGGTCACAAGTTGACATATTTCTTGTAGTGATGTTTAGCAATTTTGCCGAGGTTGCTGCTATTGACCCGTGCATGCTATGTTGTTGTTCTTGCCATGTCTAGCTTCTATGCCATGTCTTATTGATGGGTGTATGCTTAGATTATCATGCGATGCTCTGTAGTGAGTGCATCGAGCTCGTAAACATGCCTACTTGCTATTCTGTTTTGCATGCTCCAGTTTTTCACTAAGTCTGAATCTGTTTGTGTTTTTGCTATGTTCACATGCTTGCAATTGTACTTTCTGATCCCTTTTGGCTCAAGGTCACTAAGGGACTTTTGTTATATGCTTAGAGTAGCTTCATGACATGCCTTGATTTGCCATGATATGTTCCTGCAGCATGTAGTTTTCATGCACTAAAGATTGCTTCCTGATGATAAATTCCAGACTTGTTGATAATTTCACTAAGTTTGTAACCTGTTATCTTTTGCACTTTTGCCATGCTTGTTTTAAACCTGTTATTGAGTGAATTAGCCGTAGATCAGTGTTCATCTTTTGTCAAGCATCATGAGTGGATCCCTGCCATGTATTTTGTTTCCATGTTTGAGTGCTGTAGCATATTTATTTTGATGCATTTAGATGGTCACTTGCTGTTTATCGCAGACCGGTGCCTTATTTGTTTTGCTTGCCATTTCCAAACCGTGCATCCGATTTCGGTGATCTTTATATCGATTTCAACCGAAATCATCTTCTCTTTCTAGTGGAACTCTTGGATTTCCAAGTTGAGGCCAGGTTCAATCATTTCCTTTCCTAATCATGCATATGCATCGCATACCGCATCCCGCATGTCATGCCATGTTCATGGGATTGGTTGTTTACTATGTTGTGTGCTTCTTTCCGGTGTTGCTTCTTCGGGTTAGTTCCGATAACGTTGCATTTGTGAGGACCCGTTCGACTACGTCCGTTTGTCTTCTCCATGGACTCGTTCTTCTTCCTTGCGGGATCTCAGGCAAGATGACCATACCCTCGAAATCACTTCTATCTTTGCTTGCTAGTAGCTCGCTCTTTTGCTATGCCTTACAACTTGCTTGTCATGCCTCCTATATTGTTGAGCCAAGCCTCTAACCCACCTTGTCCTAGCAAACCGTCGTTTGGCTATGTTACCGCTTTGCTCAGCCCCTCTTATAGCGTTGTTAGTTGCAGGTGAAGATTGGAGCTTGTTCCATGTTTGGAACATGGATATTTTGTTGGGATATCACAATATCTCTTATTTAATTAATGCATCTATATACTTGGTAAAGGGTGGAAGGCTCAGCCTTATGCCTGGTGTTTTGTTCCACTCTTGCCACCCTAGTTTCCGTCATATCGGTGTTATGTTCCTGGATTTTGCGTTCCTTACACGGTTGGGTTATAATGGGAATCCCTTGACAGTTCACCTTGAATAAAACTCCTCCAGCAATGCCCAACATTGGTTTTACCATTCGCCACCTAGCCTTTTCTTTCCCTTGGGTTCTGCACACTCAAGGGTCATGTTTATTTAAACCCCCCGGGCCAGTGCTTCTCTAAGTGTTGGTCCAAACTTAGCGATGTCCGGAGCTACCAGGGGCAACTCTGGGCTGGCCCACCTGACGTCTGGCTCATCCGGTGTGCCCTGAGAACGAGATATGTGCAGCTCCTATCGGGATTTGTCGGTACATCTGGGTGGCTTTGCTGGTCTTGTTTTACAATTGTCGAAATGTCTTGTAACCGGGATTCCGAGCCTTATCGGGTCTTCCTGGGAGAAGGAATATCCTTCATTGACCGTGAGAGCTTGTGATGGGCTAAGTTGGGACACCCCTGCAGGGATTTCAACTTTCAAAAGCCGTGCCTGCGGTTATGGGCAGATGGGAATTTGTTAATGTCCGGTTGTAGAAAACCTGAAGTTGACCTTAATTAAAACACATCAACCGCGTGTGTAACCGTGATGGTCTCTTCTCGTCGGAGCCCGGGAAGTGAACACGGTGTTGGAGTAATGCTTGACGTAGGTTGTTCTAGGATCACTTCTTGATCATAGTTGTTCGAACGTGCTTTTTCTCTCTCTCCTCGCTCTCATTTGCGTATGTTAGCCACCATATATGCTAGTCGCTTGCTGCAGCTCCACTTCATACCTTTTACCCTACCTATAAGCTTAAATAGTCTTGATCGCAAGGGTGTGAGATTGCTGAGTCCCCGTGACTCACAGATACTTCCAAAACCAGCTTGTAGGTGCCGATGATAGCTTGCAGGTGACGCAACCAAGCTCAAGGAGGAGCTCGATGGAGTTTGTGTTCGTTTTGTTGTTCCGTTCCTAGTTGATCAGTAGTGGAGCCCAGTTGGGATGATTGGGGATCTGTGTAGCTTTTGGGGTAGTCTTCTTTTATTTTGGTTCCGTAGTCGAACCTTGATTGTATCTGGATGACGTAATGCTTTATTCATGTATTGTGTGAAGTGGCGATTTTAAGCCAACTATGTATCTCTTTCCCTTATGTATTACATGGGTTGTGTGAAGATTACCTCACTTGCGACATTGCTTTCAATGTGGTTATGCCTCTAAGTTGTGCTGCGACACATGGGAGATATAGCCGCATCAAGGGCGTTACACAAAAGCATCTTTAGGAGAAGGTTCGAACGGAGTTGTTGGAAAAACCCACTACGAAAAAGCATAAACTTGATATGGTCTTGTGGAATACATCTCAAAATTATGAGGTGACAACCTGCCACTCACGGGGAAAAAAATTGGATTGATATGAACAAGGAGACGAGAAACTCATTTCACCGGGAGGATAATGAAGAACTTGGGTCATTTATAAGCACCATAGATAGCAACAATCCTTAGGGAAGGCTTTAGGTGAAATATAACCCAAGATAATTCCAACGAAGAGGTTGATGGATCTAAAATATCTCATTCTTGATTACTTGTGAATCATGAAACATGAAGGAAAATTATCAAGAATGACATAACACCACCTCAAAAGATATGCGTGAAAGAATTGCACTCCAGATTGCAAGATGAAGAATGCTTGAACTATTCAGAAAAGAATCTCAATGAAAAACTTCTAGAAGGAATTAAATCCTTTATGAACCATCATGTAGAACCTTCATGCAGAACTCCGTTAAACAAAAGAATGATCAAACGGAAGGAAAGAGAGGTTGAAAACACAAGGTGAATCCTTGTACCGATTTAGAAGAATCTCCGTGGTGAAATAATTGAAAAAGGTTGGAACTCCGGGAAAAAGAGAAGATGAAACAATTGAAAACATGAATCTGATGAGCCTCTGGAATGAGGAATTGAGTTTACTCAATGAAACAAGAATAAGAATTACATTATGCTTATCCTTCATCAATTTAAATTGATGACAAGAAACAGATTTGGCATACTACTTATTTTCGTTGAAAAAGGATTAAGAGAGATATCGATAACTTGATAAGGTCTTCAAGGAAACACCGCTAGGATTGAAACAACGAATGAGTTGATATGATCACCATGGAAGAGAATCTTGAATGAACCACCGTAAGAATTGAAAACGATCAAAGGAAGATATCAAAGCACCGGGAAGAATTAGCAAATGAATGAAGATGTTTGAGAGAATTTAGATACACGTGAACGAAGAGATCCCGAGCTGATTAGAGAAATTTGAATGATGCATCGGTAAGATTTGGGGAGTGATAGCTGAAAGCTGAGAATGAATAAACCTGAATTGATGGACTCCGGATAACAAACTGAGAAGACTCTTGAATTGCTTCGAATGGGTGAAATGAATTCCCACAATCAAAAATAATTATGAGAGGATGGCAACAAAGCTAGAATCACAAATCTTGAAGAGAATGGAGCAAGATTAAAGAAAACTCTTCTTCGGTCTTCAAAAACTGAGAATGACGATGAGAAACACCACCAAATATTGTAGAGGCACTACGGAAGAATCAGAAGCGAAGATATTGAGCCAACGATGAAAAGAATTTAACCGAACTTGGAGAAAGGCATTTGACTGATGATAATCATTCTTATGTCAAACTTCGAAAAGAAATTTGAGGATAGCTCCGGGAAAATAATAAGAGTCAGGTAAGATCCTGGGAAAAGACCTGTGGGTTAGGGCCCACTCAAAAGAAACATCGTTGAAATGATTGCTTGAAAAGAGAGATTCCACCGGTTGAATTAAATGGCTTGAATGAGGTAACAACCTCGAGATATCTTCAGCACCCCGGAACAATTGAATATCAAAAAGTGGAATGATAATAAGGTGCACCGGCATGGAAAACATTTGAAACAAGTTAAAGGATATCATCAACACCAAAAACTTGACTTAAATCTACCGGAGATGAAAAGAATGAAGAATGACGAACTTGAAGAGCATCTTCATGAGAATCACCGGATAAGAACATTGACAAAAAAGAATGGAGATACTTCATATGGATAAAAGGATACTTTATTAAGATATCTGAGTCCTCGAAGAAAAAGGGAGGGAGGGTGGGAAAAACAAAGACACTTGGTTCAGATGAAACAAATACCATTGAGAAAGCTGAGATTGAATCTTGCGGATGTTGAAATGATCGGATCCACTTGAGGAGAGACACACCGGTTCAAAAGAAATTGAGATGACAAACTTAATGAACAAAAAAAGAATTTGTATTCACATAGGAGTATGAGAACACCGCTTAGGGAAGGTATGGGATCAACACTTGACATTGAAGCAACTCGAATACCACAAACCAAAACAAAACAAAGGATTGGCTTGCAGAATAAGCCGGAACAAACATATGATAGAGATTTTGTCCGAAGTTTTCATGGTGGGGCCTACACGGGGTCGATCATACAGCACCATCATGTACAAGGCAGTGCACATGACATACGAAGCGTCCCCGAGTCGGCATAGCCAAGGACTCTTTAAGACACAACGAGACCACTGTAAAACCAACCGTGGATAGGCGGACCACTAGACTTCGAACCCCAATTTCATATCATACATCTGTCGAAAAGATATCCTAAGAGCTACTTGAATTCCCACTTATAAACTCCCGAAACTTTCCGGTTATGCAATCAGGTGTTGGGGATACAGGGGAAGCATAATATCTCACCCAAAACTAGCAAATCCTACATCCAGTTGTATCCATCCTTCAACACATAACCAAGAAACCTTCGGAAATCGTTTACCTCAACCTTCAAAAAGTATTCGTTATACAAGTTATGGCAATACTCCCAAACTCCCGCCCCAGTACTGGGTGGCGTTGAGGTTATCTCACCAACAACTTCATAAAAGAGATTTTCGATGTCGGCGAAACTCAGGTATTCTAGAATTGCAACGATAAAATTGTGATGACAACACCTCGGAGCTCAACTCCCCGGGACACTGCCACAACCCCTAAATGTCAGGAGGCACCAAGAACAATGTTCTCGTCACAAAACCATCGGAACGATTCCAAGATACCCGCGTGATCCTAAATTTTTTTTAGTGAAATTTGAGGAGAGAAGAGTTAAAACTCTACGTCAGGATGCCTCACCAGAGCGACAAAGGGACTGAGGAGTAAAAAGAATCCTACTCTCCGATATATATAATCCTAAATGACTCAAAACATTTTTCTAGACTCAATAATGCCAACGATTCGATCAAGAAGGGGGCTCCTAAAGTCGGGGGAGGCTCTAATTACCAACTTGTAACGCCCTCGATGTGGCTATATCTCCCACGTGTCGAAGCACGACTTAGAGGCATAACCGCATTGAAAGCAATGTCGCAAGTGAGGTAATCTTCACACAACCCATGTAATACATAAGGGAAAGAGATACATAGTTGGCTTACAATTGCCACTTCACATAATACATGAATATAACATTACATCAACCAGATACACACAAGGTCCGACTACGGAACCAAAATAAAAGAAGACTACCCCAAATGCTACACAGATCCCCGATCGTCCCAACTGGGCTCCAGTACTGATCAACTGGAAATGGAAAAAACATAACGAACACAAACTTCATCGAGCTCCTCCTTGAGCTTGGCCGCGTCACCTGCATGGTTTCATCGGCACCTGCAAACTGGTTTTGGAAGTAACTGTGAGTCACAGGGACTCAACAATCTCACACCCTCGCGATCAAGACTATTTAAGCTTATAGGTAGGGTAAAAGTATGAGGTGGAGCTGTAGCAAGCGACTAGAATATATGGTGGCTAACATACGCAAATGAGAGCGAGAAGAGAAGGCAAATCACGTTCGAGAAACTATGATCAAGAAGTGATCCTAGAACAACCTACGTCAAGCATAACTCCAACACCGTGTTCGCTTCCCGGACTCCGTCGAGAAAAGACCATCACGGCGACACACGTGGTTGATGTATTTTAATTAAGATAAGTTTTAGGTTTTCTACAACTAGACATTAACAAATTCCCATCTGCCCATAACCGCGGGCACGGCTTTTGAAAGTTCAAATCCCTGCAGGGGTATCCCAACTTAGCCCATCACAAGCTCTCACGGTCAACGAAGGAATAGACCTCCTCCCGAGACGTTCCGATCAGACTCGATATCCCGGTTCTACAAGACACTTCGACAAGTTAAAACAAATCCAGCAACACCGCCCGAATGTGCTGACAAATCCCGATAGGAGCTGCACATATCTCGTTCTTAGGGCACACCGGATAGGTCAAGCTATGAGTAAAACCAGCCCTCGAGTTGCCCCGAGGTGGACCCGCAGGCTGCCCATTTCGGACCAACACTGAGAGGAGCACTGGCCCGGGGGGGTTATATAAAGATGACCCTTGGGCAGGCCTACCCAAGCGAAAGAAAAGGCTAGGTGGCAAATGGTAAAACCAATGTTGGGCCTTGCTGGAGGAGTTTTATTCAAGGTGAACTGTCAAGGGGTTCCCATTATAACCCAACCGTGTAAGGAACGAAAAATCCGGGAACATAACACCGATATGACGGAAACTAGGGCGGCAAGAGTGGAACAAAACACCAGGGATAAGGCCGATCCTTCCACCCTTTACCAAGTATATAGATGCATTAATTAAATAAGAGATATTGTGATATCCCAACAAAATATCCATGTTCCAACAAGGAACAAGCTCCAATCTTCACCTGCAACTAACAACGCTATAAGAGGGGCTGAGCAAAGCGGTAACATAGCCAAACAACGGTTTGCTAGGACAAGGTGGGTTAGAGGCTTGGATTAACAATATGGGAGGCATGATATAGCAAATGGTAGGTATCGCGGCATAGGCATAGCAAAAGAGCGAGCATCTAGCAAACAAAGATAGAAGTGATTTCGAGGATATGGTCATCTTGCCTGAGATCCTGCAAGGAAGAAGAACGAGTCCATGAAGGAGACAAACGAATGTAGATGAACGAATCCTCACAAACGTGGCGTTATCGAAACTAACCCGAAGAAGCAACACCGGAAAGAAGCAAACAACATAGTAAACAACCATCACATAAACATGGCATGATGCACAACAAGTATGATGCATGTCCGGTTTAAAGATACATGGCATGGCATGGCAAAGTGCAACAAACAACACTACACATTAAGTGGAGCTCAATATGCAACTCTGTTGCATAGTTGCATATTGATGAAACACCACATTCAAGTTATTTAGTTCGATCTCATTTATGTACCGAACAATATTAAATGTTGTTAGCATGGCAAGAGGTGAAGCATAATGAAACTATCTATCTAGGCAAGTTTAAATGAGGCCAGAACAACAAAACAACAAGTCCGGAAACTCCTCATATGCATATATTAGGTTTGGTACTGTTCTGCCCTAATCCATATTTTATAGTTGTTATAAACATGCAAAGTGATGCCACCAAGTTAAACTATGCAAAATTCTACCCCATTTACATATAAAGTTTATTAAAATCCGAGCTATGGTTATTTAGTTATGAATTAAATCATTTTAGCAAGTTATTTAAGAAAATTTAAACAAACAAAATTTTAAACATTTTAAACATGTTTGAAAGTGGCAAATTATTAATCCACACAAAATTCTTAGCAAGTTTCATATTTAAAGTTTTTACATATGATGCACCTTTGGAGAGTTATTATATGCATGAACATGAGGGACCTTTCTGCAAAACTGTAGTCTCTGGAATAAAAGATTAAAAACGCAGCGCAGGGAAAAATACTATGGGCCGAAATTGGTAGGCCCGATAGCAGCATGGGAGCTGGAACCGAAATTCACCAGACCTCATGGGCCAGCTGGACGCGAGCTGGGCCGGATCTGGAGGCAAGGATGTGGTCCACATCAACGGAAGACCGGCTCGCGCGGTCGTGGTCAACGCATCTGGAGCGTGCGTCGTCCTCCCTGCTCGAACGAAGCAGAGGAGGCGGGCAGGGCGACGGGGTGGTGAGGATCCGAGGAAGGAGGCAGCGCTGGAGGCAGGCTTGCGGGTCAGCGAGAGTCAACGCGGGCGCGGCTCCCTCCTATCGCCCGAAGTAGGGGAAAACGAGCGGGCGGACTTGGTGTGATGCAGAGGAGCTGGCGCGGCCCTGGTCACTCATAGACGAGGCAGGGGTCGACAGAGGTTCACCGGGAAGACGCAGCGGGCGGCGGACTTGACGGAACTCGGCGAGGGGATCAGTCATGGTGGTGTCGGGCTTGAGAGGAGGCCGTCAGCCACGACATGGAGATCCTCCGGCGCTCGTGCGCGTGCAGGTGTGAGGAGGGCCTCGCCGGGTTCATGCGGGAGGAGTGCAGGAGGCGCGCGAGGAGGGACTTGGCGCAGTCGAGGGCGGCGGCCTCAGGTCAGGGGAGGTCGGTCGCATGACGAGGTGAACGGCGGCAGGAGGTGGCTCCCGTTTCATGGCGCCGCCGCCCTGGTGGCTTCCTGCATAATGGGAGGGAGAGAGAGAGAGAGAGGTGAGACCGGGAGAGAGGGCAAGAAAAAGAGAGGAGGAGGAGGAGGAGATGGGGAGCGGTGGCATGACCTAGTTGCCGGAGCAGTGAGGCGACGGGAGGAAGGAGGAGGTGCTCGAGCGGCTCGGTGGCGGCCATGGGAGCTCGTGCTCCTTGAGCGGCTGGACGAGGCAGGGTCTCTAGATCCATCGCTCTGCGTGGGGGACTCGGTTGCCGGCGCGGGAAGGCACGGGATGCAGGGGGGTCGAGCGAGGGAGCAGCAGAGGATGGAGCAGGAGGCGATGTGGCACTGGTCGATTGGATCGATCCGATCTGGGAGGATCTCGAGGTGGATGCGGGAGTGTGGCGGTGGCGGGTGAGGAAAAGATGGGACAACTAGCCTAAAACTTAGGGTTTTGTCTGGTTATATAGGTAGGGGATTTTACGTTAGACTATTTGGTCCCTCCGATAAAAATCGGACGGTCGGGAAAAATAGGCTAGGGAGCCCAAATAAGAAAACGGAGACGTTTTGTAGACGTTTGGGGATGACCCGGATCCAACGGTGACGACTGCCCGGGTCGGGTCCGGGATAGCTTTTGGACGCGCGCGCGAGGAGGGCCGCGGGCTGACGAGAGAGGTTACGTAGGGCCTGACGGTGAGTGGTGGTGGGATGAGAAGAGAGAGGGGGGAAGCAAGCCGGCAACTGTTTCCGGAGACCGGAAACGTCCGACATTTGACCGGCTATACTGCCGCTATAGTTTAACAGTTGGGCTATCAAACGAACTCCGAATGCGATAAAACTTGACAGGCGGTCCATAATAAGACCACACGCCAACTTTCAACCCAATCCGAGAACATATTCTGGCCACTTATAAAATAATATTTCGGACGTGCTGCGGGCGCGTGCAAGTGTGGCTGGGCTCAGAACGGACAACAGAAGGAACTGGGGGAACCCGGACGGATGCAAGTTTTGAAAACATGATGATGCAACACACATGATGACATGGCAAGATGCGACACGCAAGCAAATGACATGGCAATGACAGCGAATAACCGGAAGACACCTGGCACATCGGTCTCGGGGCGTCACACCTGTGTTTTCTGTGGCTGCTGATCTATCGGATTTAACAGGTATCACTACCTTTTCCAAATACCTAGTTTGTACTCCTTGAGGATCTGCACTCACTCTCTTCGTTTTGGGCATCTATTATGAAAGAACAACATTTGACTGGAAAAACATAGTGTGACGACACATGGAATAGGTACAGAAAATGGATAGGTATGGCATATCCTCATATATGATGCTTAAACTAAGTATATGGTGTAACAAAGTAGAAGTAATGCAAGAGGTCAGATGCAAAATAGGTGCGACCAATACAACTTTGCAAAGTTAGAGAAAGCACCTTGATGGGTGAATAACATAGGCCATCCTCCACCATGCCAAGTTTGTTAGCCAGTGGATCGTTCCGCAATATTCCTCTCGTGCGCCCATTCTCATATTCATTTTGATAATGTTCAATATCTGACATGCATGAAAACATAAAAACAAGTGAGATTTTCTTTGTAATGCAGAAGTGATTCTAATCCGATACTGCCTCCCTGTAAACCCCTTTGTGCTATCTCTGCAATTCTTTTAAAAGATGCCATGCATGATGTAATTTGTTGTGTGCATTAATATAATGTGGCCTACTACTCAAAATATGAGAGCTCCAGAAGTGATGACACTTCGCAGATGATAGCTTCAACATATAGTAAAGAAGAACAAGTTGACCTGACCTAACAGATTCAAAATATACTAAGGGAGAACAACTCGACCTGACCAGTCGACTGCAAGAGAAGAGTATCATCTTAAAGAAGAGCGGAAGAGCAAGCAGATTGAAGATATTACAAGTTTTTCAATACAATGTCGGTTGGCCACCCATGATGAACCAGAGCGCACAGAGAAATACTATTCTTTCCGGTCTCTCCATATGTGGCTCACATGCATTTTGAAACTAAAGTAGGAACATTTAGCTAACCAATTAAACATCTCTCAGTTTTACTAATATCAGTAATAATATCAGATATGAATTTGTAAAACTAAGCTTGTTTAGCTCGATGGGTGGAGCAGTGCTATTACGACATGAACCACGTAGGCTGATTGTGGTCATCATAAAATGGGGAAAACATAAGCATGATGAGTACAGTGTTGACCGTGGCAGTGGGATGGCAGATCTGAAGCTGCAAACCGCGCAAAGGGTAGTTAGCAACCGATGTTTGCTTTGAAATAACAACTAAGATTTGGTATGGACAAGAAAGTACGGTCAACAAGTGACAAAGAAATGCAATTATGCTGTCTCTCTATATGTCGCGACATGCATTTGGAAACTCAAGTGGGACCTTTAGCTAACCAATTAAATGTGTCGGTTAACTAATATCAGTATCATATCACAATCATATTTGAACAACTATGCTTTCGAATTCTGAGTGTTGTGTTGTTTAGCTTGAAGGGTGGAGTAATGCTAGTACGACAGAAAGCACTTACGCAGATCATAGTAGAGTACTCCCTTCATTCGGAATTACTTGCCGCGGAAATGGATGTATCTAGACGTATTTTAGTTCTAGATACATCCATTTCCGAGACAAGTAATTCCAAACGGAGGGAGTAGATAAAAGGGGAAAACCCTTAGCATCAAGAGAAAAATCAGGAAAGTGGAACTAGCTGGACCAGTGGGTGGCGCACATGCTCTTCGAAACGAATATAGGAACATTAGGTGACCAATTAAACGTTCTCTATTTAGTGATATGAGCATCATATCAGATTCGTATTTCAACACGTAAGCATTGGGTTGAGGTCTTGAGGAGCAGTGCTAGCACGACACGAAGCACCAACGATGATGGTAGTGAATAAAAAGGGGGGGGGGACCATAAGCTTTACGAGTATAGTGCCCGTGCCATGGTGGATCTGAAGGTGCAAGCCGGACAAAGCTACTTCGCAACCAATGTTTGCTTTCAACTAGCCACTATGATTTGGTACGGACAAGAAAAGTACAGTAAACAAATTACGATCTATTTTCCGGGTGAGATCAATAACTTAAGCACATATGGAAGAGTACCACCTCTCTTGCGACGCCGTGTAGGCCTATGCTGATACATTGAGGGTGTTGCGGGTGCGATGGCTGTCGGCGGCAAGGAAGAAGACTTTAGACGGCAGACGACCGGGTCGGGGGATATATCCTGTTGCCGTGGACGAGGCGGTCATAGGAGCGGCAACAGCAAGGTGGACGACGGCGCCGATGAAGCGAGAGGAGGCGATGAAAGGATCCTGGTCCAGCACCGTGGATCAGAGACGTCCATCTCTTGCAATGGACGACGGGGTAGGGGTAGCGGCTCCGGCAAGGTGGAGGATGGGGTGGCGGACGGAGGAGGCTGGCCGCAGTGCGGAGGTTGTTGTGCCGCTGATGGTGTATGAATGGGGAAATGGAGGGGAGGGGATCTCAAACTTTGGGACGCGCTTCTCTGAAATGGGGGGAAGTTACGAACTTATCCCCCGTTTAAAATTTCGGACATCGCGTCGGTTGGGGGTAGGACGGTAATCTCACATCTCCCAAATATTTGCCGATAACTATTTCGGGCGAGGAGAGGGTGTTTTGCCACCCACGGTGTATGAACGGGGCTGACAGGTAGGGCGGTTGTGTCACGTCTGATGGAAGTTACACATCTGCCCCTATTTAAAATATTAGCCTACATCGATTTCGGACGAGGAGAGTTTGTTTTGCCACCCACCGTGTATGAATGGGGAAATGGAGGAAGAGACACATGTCTTTCGGACGAGCTTGAATCAAATGTGTTTTGCCGCCCATGTTTGGCGCCCACCGTGTCTGAATGGGCTCAGAGGCCATCGTGTCACGTCCGATTGAAGTTACTAGTCTACCCCTATCGACAGCAGTGTAAATCCGATCGATAAGAATGTCTAGTGTCAGGGGTAGACAGTAATTTCCATCTCGCAAACACTTGCTTCAGGCAGCCCACAAATTATAGTGGGTGTTTAGCCGCTTCATTCAAAACTTGGGAGAATTAGCATTCACGTTTGCCCTGGGACCTCGCAAACTAAATTCAAATCCAATTTGTACTCGATTACAAATATCCACAGATAATTATACGTTTTGTTATTTATTTCTTCAAAACCACAACAAAGATTTATTCCACCTCTATATATGATTATGATTTAGAAATGTCGTGATCTTCGAATTCAGTAGGTTGGATACACTGTGAGTCAAACAGTTATTTCATCCAATACAATATGCTCACACGAAAAATAGTTCACCTTATGTCAATCATACAAGTACTGAGGATTACCTCGCCTAAAAAATTCGGATCATTACAACACATGGACAACATAGGGGGTCTTGCCACATAATACATTCAGAGACATGACACAACATGCAAGTACAATAATCTAATGACAATTTCAACTGGTATCTAAAGAAGAACCGGGATTACCTTGGGCTTCAGATAGCAAAAACAGCAGGACCTCCTCCGTCTTCAAATGCAACATTCTTACTTCCTCCAATTCTTGGGTTGCTTGCACAATGCGTGCTACTAATTCCGTAATTTCCAGCCTCAAGATAAAGATTACCTCATTTATGGCAGCCACACCATCTCTTTCTGCCTCTAGTAGAGCCTCAAGCACTATAATATCTGTGCTCAGACTGCTCTCCGGCGGTGTTGCCTCTGAACTGCTACCATCTGGTAACATGGATGGCGCACTGCTTCCACAAATAGATTCTGGGGTTGTACATTGTGTCCTCGTGTGAACGGCATCCTGAAAGGTTTCCACTGGACATCAGTAAGAGATAGTTATCGTATGATCCAGGTAGTAAGCTTACATGGTAAACGACGGACGAATTATTGCCGAGCATGGCAAACTATATTTAAATGGTTCAAAGCAGCATCAACCGAAAAGAAATTAAAATGGTAAGATGAAACTAGGGATGTAAGTGGCAAATAAACGACATCCGCAAGTCCCATCTAGTTAGTTTTTGCTACCTCCCTAGTTCATTTTCCTCAAAAAAAAACTCTTTTGAACTATGATACCACTAGTGGACTTTAATCAGGATTAAACGGGACCCAGTTGACATCCCTAGTTGAAAGGGAGTGTACAACCGCTATATTTAAGTTGCCAAGGCATCTAAGCAGTTGGAATAATCTGAGAAAGCACTTAACAGTGTGGCCTCATATAAACTACGAAGACAGTCTTGTGATGAAGTTGAGAGGAAAAGTTAAGGACTCAAATGAAATAGGCATGCATTTCTTTATGATAGTACAGCAGGCACTGCTGACATATTGGCCAACTCAGGTATAGCGTAACAACAAATAAGCATTCGAATCAAGCAATACAGCAAAGCAAACAACTGTACTATTTGTAATTCGGTAGGATTACATGTTGAGGGCACAAGCCAAGGAAGCAGCCCACTCGCATTACATTTCACATGTACTAAAACACACTGGCTTACCATATGTTGCTGTGAAGCATGGCTGTTGTTGCAATGTTCTTTGAAGATATCGTCAGCATCCCGTGGTTGCAAATCTAGTTGTTGTAGTTTATTCTGCACCATCTATTTAGGTAAAATTAATTTTAATCGCATGCACTGGTCCGAATTGATCATCAATGGTTCATCTAAACTAATGAAAGAAGGGTGTGTGCATACATGACAATATATCTGCTTCCCTCTATTTTTATGCTTGTTCGAGGTGCCAGCCCCAAAAGAACAAATATTTTGCTTGATGGGGTTGGCAGCTCCATAATTAATAAAAGCATCAAATTAGTCATGCAACTTGGGAAGATCAAGAACACACAAACAAGTAATGAATAGAGACTCGGAGCAGTGATGTAATAGCTAGCATCAAAAAATGTAGGGTAAGACGAACAAAAAGCAGCGGAACCACATGCTAGTTTGCTGATGTGTAATTAAGCATAGATAACATTAAGCAGTCTGATGGAACCAACAGGTGGCATCAGAACAAAACTAAAGCATATTGACTATATGTGCACTGGTATGTAATTTAGCACATGTAACATGTTCACTGCCAGAAGTATGGCCCTACAGGTGCAAGCAGAATAACGCGTCTCATGAAAAACTGAATGATGCCCTGAAGAAATTCAAAGGTGCGGTGCTTATGCTAGAAAGTGAACATAGGCGCCGGCCGTTGGATAATAGTACCTGATTCTCGGTGGCGTATGGGTATCGTTGCCATACTTGATAGCTAAGGATCGTCGATGGTGCTCGTGCTGCGGTTGAGTTTGGGTCGGTTGTCGTCGTCGCTGAAGCAGCTCCGGTGCTACGGTTGCGGCGCCTATCATCATACAAGAAAGCTCATCTATGGTAAGTGAATAGTTGCACGATAAAGAGAAAAACCGAAGGAGTACAAATCGAAATAACCTGATGAGGCTGCGGCGTCGGTAAAGCAGGGCCGGTGGAGTTCAATATGGCGTCCGTGGAGCGGGTCCGATGCAGTGGACGAAGGCTTCGGCGGGCGCGTTGTACAGTGCTTTCGGTGAGGCGGATCTGTTGCGGCAGACGAGGGCTTGTATGAAGGGCCAGCGAAGGGGTGGACGAGGGATTCGGTGAAGGGCCTATGCTGTGGTGGACGAGGGTGCCGGTTAAGCATATCCGGTGCGGTGGACCATGATGGCGGTCAAGGAGATCTGGAGCGGTGCACAAGCCAGTCGCTGAAGTGGCTCCCGTGAAGTGGTGAGTTGGCAGTTGGGGGTTCCAAGGTGCGGAAGGTAGATCCGGCGGGGTGTGAGGTCCACCGCTGTGGCAGAGGACTATATTCGGTGGCTTGCCGTGGTTGGGGGGTCGGGGAGGGGAAGGGGAGGGGCTCTGGGGAAGAATGTTGGGGGCAAAGAGGGGAAAACAATGGAGTTACCAAAGCAGCCCATTACCATTCATGTGGCAGGGGTAAAACAGGAATATCGCAGGGCTAACCTTTCAGGCGCGTGATATTTCGATGTGAGCGGGAAGTTTGAAAGCTTTTGGCGCCTAAAATTATAAGTATTCTGCTCTCGTACGGCCGACTATGATATCTTGGCCGACAATTTGTTTGTTTTGCACGCAAAAAAATGTGCAAGTTTTGAAAATCAATGTCTCCAACTCGAAACTTAGATTGTCCATTCAATTCAAATATGGATCATTGAGCTACTACAAGCAAATACCATCATACGGTCCAATTCAAATGAAATTCCAAATGTGTTTATCCTAAATATGATGACAAAAGCAAAAATGTGTATGTGTATGAATAAAGTCGATGATTATAAAGTTTGAACATGCCCGTATGTGTATATCTCTAGGTTTGATATATGAATTTGAAATCATCAAATCCCGGCTTAAAAATGTACCTCCATTTAAATGAATTACAAAAGCTAATGATGGAGTCGAATTCCAAAATTCCAATCTTAGGTTTGTAATTTTTGTACATCAAGGTATATCACGCATGTTCAAAAGTATCGTTATCTCATAGTACAAACTGTGAAACAAATTGATCAACCATGAGTGCACAATATCTCAATTACGCTAAAGTCCCTCAAATATAGACACCTCACTCTTTATCTTATGTCAACCCCCCCACCACCACCACACATACACACACATAGAGAAGTCGTTCTCTCCCCCAAAGACCAACACACGAGCACATTAACACCCCTCTCTCTTCTAAAGTCTGGACCCCAACATAGGTCTCTATCACTTTGTCTCTCGGGCATGCACACATCTCTTCCCCCACTCTCTAGGTCTCCCGCTATCTCTCTTACCCAAACACACGCACTATGTAGAGTGTATATTTCCCATACACACAAAACGTCGCCCCAAACGTCTATCTCCCTAGTTATGTGGTTTTCGCGCACTCACCTCACACACCACCCCCACTACAAACAAGCACACTTTGTCTCCTTGTGCACCACTCTCCTCTTTCTATCTCTCCCACATGCGGACCCGTCCCAGCTCCTTCCCTGTATACATATATGTCGTGACTCTTTGCATAGCTCCCTAATGTATAATTGTTCTCGATTTCGCACATTGTTCTCTACACCATCTATTCTAGATCTCTCATGAAGTCCCTATCACACACACAATGACTCGCTTCCCTTGCGTCTCCGTTCATAGGCCAATTTCGGACAACATCAACATTGTCTCCCTATCTATACGCCATTTATGGACACAAATGACCCCTCTCGCCCCCTCTGTTCCTCTCTCTCTCCGTCGCTAGCTCTCTCTTTCTCTCGCTCTCACACCCCTCTCCCACACACACACTCGATGTCTCTTCCAAATAGTCTGCTCCCCCCGCCCACACCCGTGCTATCTTGCTACTACACATGTCACACCATTCCCCCTTCCCTTATACTAGGTTTACATCATCAGTGGTCTCTCTACTCCACATACACTCTCTCACTCTCACACACAAACGCGTGCACAAACACACATAGACATGCACAAACACCCATTTATCTGGATCCTCATCTCTCCTCATGTCCGCATGTGTATCTCACACACTCACTCTCTAATTATGTATATGTATCTCCACGTTACACAACACAAAGCCCCATTTACATGTCTCTCTCTATCCTCCACACACATAGACACAAAGAATCTGTTATCATTGCCTCAATCTCTAACATATCACACACGCACATTCTCTCTCTCTCTCTCTCTCTCTCTCTCTCTTGCAAACACGCTCAATAAGGGTTTCCCCGTGAATAACTTACTGTCTATTCATCAACAGTCATGGCAGTACGGCGAACACGAGACGTGAAAAAGAATAAATCTACACGTGCTTAGACCACCTAGTACGACTACTAGGACTAGAGCAAGCCAAAAAACGCGCCGCCGTCACCTCCTCCGTGTCGGCGACGGGAAAATCTTTGTTTTACACAGTCGAGAAGTCATTGTGCTAAGGCCCCACATGCCGAGGAGTTGAATAGAATGTAGATGCTAGTTTACGGAAGCAAGTATCGATAATACGTTTGTATCTCCATACTTATATTTCTTCTCTTATAAAAAACCGAGTTGGTGATGATGGTACGTGTGCCATCTTGCAATATAGACCGTCCGATCTATATCTGACGAATGGAAATTAAACTAAAAGATACCCACACCCCTCTCCACATTTGCAGACAAGGCCTTCCCTCGTTCATCCTTATCTTCAACAAACCTCATTGTTGGGCAATTAAGAAAGGAAGCCTCTGGAACAAACTGGCCTGGTGGCCGCTGCCGGCGTCGTCAATCCCCATGCCTCCGCTCAGTCCGACCACCAACCACCACCACACCCCACTCCTCTTCACCTTATCTCATATTTCTCGAGATATCATTAGTTTTTACACATGGGATTACTCCTGCAAGGGTCAATCACAACAAGTGTTTTATAAAAAAATGCATCTTGATGTTCCATGCAATGCACGGATCTTGCTAGTACTCCTACACAAGACTAAGTTGGTGATGCTGGTGTGTCTGCCATCCGTCGTTTTGACCATTAGATCTATATCTAACGATTGTGAGGTAAGTTGTTGCCATTTCTCACCAACATCCCACTTGTCTACCAATTTGCAGAAAAATCCATAATTAGTATCTTAAAACCAACCACATCCCTCCCTGACCTCACCAAAACAGCCCAAGGAATATATTCTAATTGAAACATAATATATCTCTAGTGACATATGTATATCAAAATTAGAGTGTGTTGTACCAAGTTTGTGAATAAGTATTCTTCTAATTATGATTCATTGCAACGGACATGAACATTGCTAGTATTTCCAACCATGCATTTTTCCTAGTATTCCATAGTTTCGAGTTTTTCATCAAGATATTAGTCACTCATGGTTGATATTTACTATCAATCATGTACACATATGCACTATGTAACTAGCCTTGCTTATTGGCTTCCAAAGCTTAACTTTCACTCCTACTTACAATATGTAGAGTATTTAACAAAAAACTACCACTTTCAACCAGCCCTAGGAAGAATCTATTGTACAAAAAATAGCAAAAACATACCCAAAGTTCTTAATCCATGCCAAAAACTACCTAGTACTCCTACTAATTAGGTTTGTTTAAACCCATTTATGACAGGGTTGGCCCAAACGTCCGTGCTGACGAGGCAGCTTTAACCAACACATTTTGTTTGACCGTTGACATGAGGGACCCACATCTGACCTTATATCTTGTTATTCCCCCTCAAATCATTATTTTTCCTGAACATTACTTCAAACAGTATTGATGTGTGTTCGTCGGTGGCGCCGGTGATGAGCGAGTTGGCCGTCGCTCCGTCGGAGGAGCCGGACGCCGTGCTAGCCTCCGCACGGGTTGGCAGGCTGGCCCGAGCATGACTCACAAGCGAGCAAGCCGCCGCGCTGGCCTTCGCTCGAGCCAGATGGCTGGCCTTAGTGCGGCGCGCGCGAGCAAGCCGCCATGCTGCCGTGCCAATCTAACTAGCAAACCTTGCAGACAAGCAGCTGGACGGAGCTCTCTTGGCTAGCTAGTGGCCGCGAGCGCCGGACGGAGCTGGTATCCGGGCTGTCGCAACATGGGCTCCGAACCGCCGGCGGTTTTGACCTCGCCTTCTGCCGACGGCGGTAGCTGCGTCCCATGGCTGAGGATGACTAAGTGGACGGGACGGAGGTAGGAGGTCACTCGAGGATTTTTGTTGGTAAGAGCATGTACAATGGTTGATAAGGTAGTCTTATCTTAAGTCTGCCATGTATGGAAGCGGTAGTAGTTTCTTGGCATTTTAGTGGTTTCTTGCATTATTAGAGCAAGTACAATAGAGCTGAGTCAGCGGGCTATAAGAAATAAACTAGTATATTTCTACTTAGTTGGAGGAAAGAGAAGAGGAGAGAGAAGGTAAGCGGGCTCTTCGTGAAGAGCCAGCTCTAGCACGTGCTCCTAGGCACTTTGTGAGAATGAGAAGTGGGCCACATAATAAAAAAGTAGTACACTCTTTTGATCTATTATTGTACATGTGGGCTATAAGATGGGCTGTAGATGACATGGCATTGGCTTATAGCCAGCAGCAGATGCTAGGGGTTTCTTGTAAGGAACAATGTACGTACTACTAGCGACAAAAGGCGATTCTAGGTTGCGTTGTACTCCAACGAGTACTACTAGTGGTCGCGGGAGTGTATACCTCGTTTTGTGGGTTCGATCCCGACCAAACGCACGGCGGCCTTTAAAAAAATAGTACTACTACACTTCGCTGCGAGCCAATATTTTACACAGGCAGTTTGAGTTTTGAAGTCAAACGGACGTGCAGCCCCACAATCTGGGTGCACTGGACAGCCTAGCCACGTGAACGGGTTTTCCTTCCCAACACCCCGTGGCTCGCATGCTCGCCCTAGCTGCACCTCGCTTGCAGCTTCCTCATCAGCTAGTAGCATATTTAAACTAGCGCCTCCCAATTAAGCCCGAGGAGCCGGAAAAGCCTGGCGGGGCATTGGGAACTGTGCAATATGGCTCTGTACGTAAAGTGCTCTACTCCCTCCGTCTAGGTGTGTAAGTCACCTTACGAAAACCAAATAATCCTGAAACACTTAGGCACCATACATTAACTCCCTTCTTGTTTTTTGTTTTGTGGCATATCAACCAAGAAGATATGTGGGTTGTGCATGCTTTCAATGACTTGAGACTACCAAACATAACATGCAGTGGTTAGTTCATTGCATGCAATGCTATTAATTAGCAAAAAGACATTAAGTTTTCTCGTTTTCCTCTCCGCCTTGGTCGGGATGCACAGCTTAAGATGACTTACACACCTAGATAGAGGAAGTACTACTACTCTGTAGCTTGTGGCGTTGCACGCATGGACTTCACTCCATTTATCGGCTCTACTATAAAAGAAATTCCTCTTGATGTGTTTTTTTTTTGAAACGGAGGCAAAAGCTTTGCTTCATCTCATTCATAAAGAAGGAACTACTAACAAAGTTCGACGAGATCCATTACACCTCCACAAATGGAAGCGAAAAGCCTAGTCTCACTGTATCAAATAACTCAAATGTTCTGCCCCCACAGTAATCGTCGCTGATAAACAGGCTGCTAGTGTGTGCGTGAGAGGAGCGGCTGAGTAGGCCAGCTACGTGAGAGGAGCAGATGAATAGAGCACCGAGAGTACCCACTAGGCCACTACGCAGGTGTACTTCCCCTGCATTGATAGTACAGCGATGGTTCTAGAGAACAGTAGTACCCTCCACTTCCAACTGTAGCTCCTTGGCCCTGAGATTCAAGAGTTCAAAACTGGTGCACTATACTAGACTAGACTAGAAGTACAGTACATCGCACTACTAGTTGAGAAAAGTAGTACTAGTACTGCTACAGTACGAGTACATACTCCTCCGTCACATAATGTAAGACGTTTTTTGACACTAGTTGGTGTGTACAAAAATGGGAAAAACATACCCAAAATTTCTTAATCCACGCCAAAAACTACTACCTAGTGCCAAAAATTTCTTACTAGTGCTATTATTTACAGTATAATGCAATCCCATAATGTTCCATAATCCCTTTCTTTCAAAAAAATCTCTTCTGGAGAGAAGATTGCTATCTCCACGCAAGCTTCTCATAGGCCAGCGCCACCGCATGCAGTCATGTGAGAGAGAGGGAGATATCCATGCAGCATGCAGAGAGAGGAGAACGCGGGCGGACAGCCAATGGGCTGCATGGGGCATTTATAGCTGCTAGCTCCTCCCATCCATGCGCAAGTGGTATTTCCGTCCAAAAAGCATGCAGCGAGCCCCTGCCTTGGTATCCGGGTTTGCTCTTATGCGCAGAGTAAAAAGAATCGAAGGGAGTACTAGTAGTAAATAATAGCCTCACCCCTTCGCTGAGGAACGATCTACAGTTGGAAGGGACGAGGCCCTGCGGTTACTACGCTCTTATCTCCTCCTCGCCAGTTCCCCTCCCCCCGAAGAGAAGGCAGTTCGTCGCTGCTCCCATGGATTCGCCAGGCGGTTCTCCTCCTCGTCGGGACTGGGAGACCTTGGACGACGATCATGTGGGATAAATCACACGCCGCTCCGACGTCCTCACTGCCGCAAGACTCGGTGCTTCCTGCACCAACTTTTTCAAGACACTACTTAAATAGGCCATGCTTGTTGGTCTTCCATGCGGCCTCGAGGAGAAGATTCTTCTATGGGACAATCCTTCGAACAGTCCACCGCTCCCTGGCCATGGTTGCACGTTGACTCCGCTAGAGTTGCCGATGTTGAGAGGTAGTCGGATTGTGTCTGATGAGCAGGTCAGTAATGGAGTTTGATCATGTAGTACTTAGTTATTCCATTTTCATCCCGTAATTTCTCCGCTGCCCACCGTCTTATATATAGGTCTGGGTTGGTGCCAATGAAGACTGGCTTGCATACCTCCGGCCGGATACCACCATCATTTTGCACAACATCCACAATAGTGCGGCCGTTCTGGTAGACCCCTTCTCCACCATTGGGATCGGCCTTCCGGACTGGCTGGGCTTGAATACGTATGATGATGCCTACATGAGATTGAAGAATATAGCAATTGCGGACCCACCAACAAAGCGACGCGGCTACAGCGATTACTATCTCATCGCGGTGTTCGACATAAGGATTGCCATCAATGCAAGAGGCAGTAACGGCAGAGGCTGGCGCATGTTGGCGGCGGCAGATTTGTACCCCTACACGTTCGAAGATGTCGTGGGCCATCTAGGCCGCATCTTTGCGGTGACAAGCCAGGGAGTTGTTTCATCTGGTTGCCATCCTAGGGTACGGGAGATTACAAACAGAATGCACAAACCATCATTTTCATCCCTAACGGTACTCCATTATTTTGCAGGGACCAGTCATCCCCCGTTCAAAATAAGATCGTCGATCCTGGATGTGCATTTGCATCCGCGGTTCGGTCTAACCTGGAACCTTGTAGCTGACTTTGGCATATTGGGATCAACTATCTTAGCAGTTGTTACCCATGGTACCACTGATGTGCAACATGGTCACACAATCTACCACGATCGGACCGTCACCATCTACCCAGGTATTCCATTTTTTAACCCTCTCGCCTTCTCTTTCATTGTTGTACTAGTAGTATACTTTGTAGTACTAGTAGGAGTACTTTTTACCTTGGAGGACGCGTATAGCTATCTAGGCCCTTGAAGACTTGAACCCACTAGCTGCCACCATTTTTGTTTTTCCATGTCTTACTATCTCATCCATGTAGCCAAGAGTGGCTATATATAATAAGCCGGTTATTTTGCTTCCTCTATACCGGAGTAGTACTATTTGCTGCACAGTATTACTGACCACCATATTTGAGCACAACATTATTATGCATGGACCTTGACTATGTACGTCACCATGTGTCCAGATCTGGAATGCTGGTGTACCAGATGAACGACGCCGAGTTCGACCCCCGTGATGCTACGTGGGTGCCGAGGAACACTCTTGGAGAGTACTCGCTTTTCGTCGGGGACAGCTACCCCATTGTGAAGCGGATGCCACCTTCCGTGCACGACACAGAAGGCCTGCCGTTCATGAAGCATGGTTGTGTCTTCAGTGCACACCGCCGGATGAACGACATGCTGGGACATGCTATCCCTGATTTATGCCGCTTCAGCTTGGATGAGTCTCCATCGTGTGGAACCGGAGTAGAAAGTTGTGACAATGATTCCTGTTGCCCACCGCTATGGATCGTGCCATCCATGAAGAACACCTGGGACTGGAACCTGGAGGAGGACATGTAGCCCATCTATAACGTGTAAGTGGAGTACGGTAATTGTGAACTGTAGCGCTGTGAATATATGTAGACTAGTCGTGCACAAATTTATCATGTGAATTGGAGATGAACTTGTGTGGCATACTGGTATTTCTCCTTTAGAATTTATTACTAGTAAATGTGTTATGTGTACGTGCAACTTGTGTAGTTGTTGCACGGGCTCCAACACGCTCTTTGAGAAAAAAAAGGTGGCGCAGCTTTGGATATACGTGACGTGGCAGCATCATACAGTAGCATCGTTCACTATAGTTGTGGTACACTCCTACTAGGATGACAACTCCTATAAAACCTTGCGCTTGGCTCTTTGCCTCTTCGGGAGGTTCAACAGTTCGTACTCGTGTGAACCTTGCACTTGGCTCTTCACCTCTTTGGAAGGTCCAACAATGATGATACTACAGTACAATATGCTTCTGGCAATCTGACATCGATTAAACTATTGCACGTCCACCGCGAGGGCAAGGACGAGGGCGAGGGAGAGGGTGCTGTAGTCAAAACCCTCTCCTGCGAACCACCGCGAGCGTGGGCGAGGGAGAGGTGTAGTAAGCAAGCTTCTCCTCGTTCGGCGAGTTGACGGGACACATCAAAGCAGTACTAGTACTAGTAGTAGTAGTCCATACTGCATCCTTTCCGATTAATATGGCTTAATATGAAACGAGAAAAATACACTGGCGGTCAATGTATGTAACAATACTCTCTTTATGGTCACTATATATAGTTTTGCAACGATTATACGATCACTAGCTCATCGTAGAGCACCGTATTGCACCCTACTGACCGGCCACATAGTCGATGTGGCACTTTGTTGACTGGTTAAACTGTCACCTGGTTTCTGGGTCCCACCTGTCAGTTGGCAGAGCAAAGAAATCAGTTAAACAAAACTTTATGCAGGCGCGACACGAGTCCAACCCTTGTGTGCGAACTGCCCTGGCTGTGTATGTGAGTACATGAACGTGTCCTCCCTTGGTCTTCCAACAAAGAGTGTACATCGGCTATAAAACAAAGAGTGTAGTACATGATGTACATCTACACTTCCAATGCATTTAGCCTTTAATCTAAATTGATATTGATTGACTAATGCACCAACTTGTGCTATAGGTATAGGCTACATGTCTATCCTTAATTACAGCATGCAACGACCTTCATTTAACCTTCTTATCTCAATGGTCGCATGCACACATAAGTCTGCTACTTTTGGGCGTTAATTATGCCCTGGTCAATGTGTAAATCTCTAAATGTACAGTCTTTCATGGACGTAGGGAGTAGGTTGAGCACTTGAGTGTGAGTGTGTGTGTGTTGCGTCGTGTGCTGTGTGCCGCATGGGTGCGTGAGTGTTGCGTGCGTCCATGTGTACATGTGAGTGTTGCATGTTGCATGCATGCATGCATGCATGCATGCATGGGGCTTACTCCCTCCCATTGACATGTTCATATTTCAAGCTTCCTATGTTCCCTCCATATGGTGGTACTCCATCTGTTCCCAAGTCGTATGGAGTAAAAGCCTCCCTCTGTTCCCGAATACGGAGTATTTGTCTTTCTACATATTTCAACAAGTGACTAGGTACGGAGCAAAATGAGTGAAGTGAGCATAGAGGCATAGGGATATTGTAGAAAGGAAGTCCTCGCGATCCATTATTCCACATCTCGGTCAGAGAGAACTATTCAACTAGTCTTCGCAGTGAAGTGACAATACACGCTGTAGCAGATGGGACATGTAGTTAATAAGCTGAACCAGCGTGTTGGTGTTACTAAATCAGCCTTACCCAATACTGCCATTTCTTCTTCCTCCTCCTCTCTTCTTCTTCCTCCTCTCTTCCCCATCGTCGGCCACACACCATTTACCCCCGCTCACTGCTTGACCGCCCGCGTTATCTTCCTTGGTAGCTCGCGCGTACCATATCCCCCCGCTCACTGCTCGGCCACACAAGGAGAAGCTTCTTCGCTCGCCTGCCCGAATCCACTTCTCCGCTGGCTCGCAGGCACCGAAAACCCCAATGGCGGAACCGACTAACATGCAGAGACGCAATTGGAATTCCCTCCCCGATGTTCTCTTGGAGCAGATCTGTAGTCGTATGGACCTACTCAACACCGTCCGCCTGGCCGCATGCTCGGTGTCTTTGTACCGTCTACTCATCTGCAACCGGCCGGCTCTTTTCAAGACACCCTGCTTGCTGATGCCCGATCCTCGCAGGTGGCCCAGACACCGACTTGACGATCCTACGGAGGTTGTCGTGGTGCCCCTCGACATGCTACCACTACCCGTCCACCTGTCCTTCATGCGCGGCCACTACTGGGAGGGCATGAAGGCCAACTGGATTGTACTCATCCACCACACCGATAGTCCATGGCGTCTCGTGGATATCTACACCCAGCGAGAGATCACCCTTCCATCGTTGGATACCGCCGCCATGGAGCCTCGCAGCCTGCCGGACACTCCTGCCTATTACGCACGAGACGCTTCAAGATTTTGGCTCGACCTCTGTTTGTAGAAAGTTGTAATCTGCGAAGTGCCCACACCATCAGAAGACTACATGGATTACAAGCTCATTGCCTTGTTCAACATGGGATTAGTCTATCTAGAATCCGGTCGCCATACATGGTTATGGCTCATCATCAATCCTGTTGAGGCAACATTTCTGTCTGATGCTATAGTGCATGATGGCATCGTTTACGCGGTCGACGCACAGATTGGCTGCCTATACTGGTGGAATCTATCATCGTGTAATTGTTCTATCTCATCTCATCTTTACCTTATGAATACGACTGCCTGTTCATTTGTTACAAATTTAGAATGCATAGCATGTCTATAACCACATCATTGCTATATGTTCCTCTCATTTCCTAGATTTTTATGACCACACATGTTATTGTTAGAGTTGATATGAGAACAATTGGCATCTAATGATTGTTAGAATACATATTATGAGCATAACATCATGATTGCTATATGTTACTCTCGTTTACAAGATTTTTATAACAACGCATGTTATTGCTTAGAGTTGATATGAGAACAGTAGTAGTAAGTGCTATGGTAGAATATGAGTAGGCGCTGTCATTGCTGTTTTCCTCTCATTGTTACATGGTGTTTGAACCATGACATATTGCTAGAATATGAAAGCCATTGGTTTATTTTTTTAACTTGGGGTATGATTATGACCACGGCTTTGCAATCCTCTGTCTATGATATGTGTCACTGTTATAATAATCTTAATTCCACACATACTCTGAACATGATTGTTTATTTTTGTCCTTTTGGTCTCCAATTTGAATTGTTGCAGCAGACGCAAATGCGCTGGCCTTCATGATTCCAGGACCTGGAATCATACCAGCCGATGGCTGGTGGTTTATCGCTCGTTCAGCTGACGGCGGTCATTTGATGCTCATTCGCACGTACCAACTTGACCAAACTATTACATCAAACCACATGCAGTACAATGCGTGGGGCGTTCGTGACATTGATGGCTATGGCTGCTTCGTGTTCGAGAAAGATCCCAGCTCCGTTGGGCCAGGCGTATTCAACTGGAGGCGGGTTTACAGCCTCGGCAACCACTCCTTGTTCCTCGGGCTCAATTATCCGGTCATCCAACCAATCATTGATCATATCACCAGCGATGATTACTGTGCTATGCAACTTCCATTCGCGAGGGGGGGCTGTGTTTACACATCATACCATGGGTTTCATGAATCACCATATCCAGAGATTCGTCGACACAACTTGTTGCCAAATAATCTTCAGTGCGTGAAAGGCATCAAGCTTCCATGCGATGGATGGCTTTTGCAAACCCGACATGCGGCGATGTGGTTCATGCCAACAGCAAATATGCACAACTTGATTCATGCTGATATCTAGACTGAGCCATGTATTCTGCTGCTGTAGCACGATCCTCTTTTGTTGGATATTATGTACTGTTGTTAGTTTGAAGCACTCCTCTGGTTTGAAGGATAGATACCTTCCTGGGATCAAGTGCATCCTAACTCACCTGCGTAGGATGTACTGATAATGATGATGGAGATGTTGTGCAGAAGCCATATAAATATCAGTTAGGCTTCAAGTGCGTACTTGTTAGTTAAACCTATGTATAAATTGTGACAGTAAATATGACAAGTACTCCAGTATAGTATCAGTACTAGTATACGCCGGTTAAATTATTTATCATGCCCACACATTGAATTGATGTGACAACACGCTGCGCGTGAGGTGACACAAGAATCCCGGCGGCGTGTTCGGGTATTCTGGACTTCAGATTTGGAGTACCACTTATCTGTCAAAATCTTTCATCATTCACTTAAAACAGTCGATTGATCATACGTTGAGTACCATATAACTGGAATTACCGATGCAAGTCGAAGAAGGATTGGCCGATGCTGCCGTCTGGTGTCAAGTTCGATCCCACGGATCAGGAGCTGATCGAGCACCTTGAGGCCAAAGTGAGTGCTGACAGCGCGAGATTTCAGTCTCTCATCGATTTGTTCATACCAACCATCGACAGCGAGCACGGCATATGCTACACCCAACCTGAGAAACTTCCAGGTAAGACACCGATCGGCCGTCTACTTGCACAAACACATTCCTTTGTTTATAGCTCTATTTTTCTTTTTTAGACGCAGACCTGGTGAAGCAATTACAATTTGACAGTTAATAAAAAGTGAAACAAGTGACTGCAACATGCCAAAGATGTTATGAAAATACCAACTAGGTACACTAAAACCTATATTCCATAATACTGCAGGTATCACACTGAGTGGCCTAAGGAAGCATTTCTTCCAGCACAATTCCAGGGCGTTCAAAAGGGGCACGTGGACGCGTCGCAAGATACAGTCGGAGTGCGGCATGCATGCGATGTGGCACAAGACCGGCAATACCTTGCCGGTGATGGTCAACGGCCGGCAGACGGGCAACAAAAAAGGTTCTGGTGCTGCACACCAACAAGAACTTCGACCAGCAGAGGACCAACTGGGTGATGCACGAGTACCACCTCGGGGACCTAGAGCAAGAGAAGGAGCGGGAGCTGGTCCTCTGCAAGATTTTCTACCAGACGAACACTAGTGCCAGAAGTAAAAAGATTATAAGTTAGTTTGGTATTGGTAGTTGTACTACCTTGTCATCCACAAGTTGGTATTATTGTTAACGATCTTTTGGTATGAACTTGCATTTGCTTCCAACCATCATGCCGAGGGTCGACGTGGATATAAAGCTGAATCATTTGTTTTGAAACGAATTTTCAGGCACCTGATTTTTATTTGATGGGTAGCATAAGCACCCACCGTTCGAATTCCTAGTTCTCCAATTTTTTCGAAACAAGTGCATGCACTTATTATCACGATACAAAAACAATATCCGTGTTGCATCCCAATTATCAGTCTGTACTTGCGGAATTCTCTCGTTTATTGAGCACGTATATTGTTTTTTCAGGTCGAGCAAGTTTCAACTGGGTTGTAGACCGCCCAGGGTTGGTTTTGTTTTTAACAGGCCCAGCCCATGACGATAATGGGGCACAAAGATCCAGCAGGTATCTACTGGCCTCTGGCCCGCCAGCGTTAGTTATATTTTGTCTTACAACATCCGCAGGCAGTTTTTTTACTGAATCAAACACACAACCCAGTTCTATTATCCTCTTTAAACGCATGTCCTACATCCGTTTTCTAATCTCTACCTATAGTTTTACTAGTTCATATACATGTATCATTATATTGAAAACACATAAAATTCCCTTTTCATATTTACATCCTTATTTTTGTTGTTTTTTTTCACCCAGCACTGATTTTTTACCACTAGTTTTCCCTTAAACCAACTCAATTGTCCCAGGTCTTATTTTCTTACAAAAACAAAACAATTTTTTGGCGAATCAATAAGTTCTTAAAAAATGTTTATCATTTCGGGATTACAACAGTTCGGACTCCACCGAAATATGCAAAATAAGGTTGAACTTTTTGACCGTCGTCCTGGGTAGAAAATGGGCTGTAATAATTTACATAAGAATTAGCAAATGGGCTGCAAATTATGAAAAATAGCAAATGGGCTTTATGTTGTCTGCCACAGATTTGGAGGCTGACTTGTGGGCCTACTAAGTTCATGCGTACACAAGGTTTCTCAAAAAAGAAACTTAGTCAACAATCGACTCTACCAACGTCAGGCCGTTAGATGTTAATCTAATGGCAATCGTGCTTCTTCAGTCTCTGATCTTCCTGCCCCAGCCGCCCAAACAAGCGCCGTTGGAACCGCCTGCTCCCGCCTCCTGTGGCTGGCAGTGCTGCCGGGCAGGCCTCACGACCCCATCATACTCGCATCCCTGGACTGTCTATCCCTCTACTCACCAACACCTCCTATTATTTTCCGGCGACGGCAGCCGAACCAGTCAACCCTCGTACTCTCCACTGCGTGGGCAGCCACTCCCGTGTCTTCCCCAGCTCCGTGTCGTTCCCTTCGTAGGCCTCACCGTCATCCACCGCCCTGGTGCTCTCGGCGCGGCATAGTCAACGATGTCCATCCAACGGCCGTAGTGCTTCTTCAACCTCTGGTCTTCTTGCCCCAGCCGCCCAAAGCAGCGCCGGTCGTGCCGCATGCTCCTGCCTCCCATGGCCGGTTGTGCTACCGCGGAGGCCTTACCGTCCCCTTACTACTTCCACCGCTGGCCAGGCCATCCCTCTACTCACCCACTCCCCCTGTTATTCTGCGGCAACGGCAGCCTCACACCGCAGCCGAACCAGTGAACCCTCGTACTCCTCTCCGCGTGGGCATCCACTGCCACGTCTTCCCCGGCTCCGCGTCGTCCCCTTCCTAGGCCTCGCCGTCGTCCACCGCCGTGGTGCTCTCGGCGCGGCGTGGTCAATGTCGTCAATGACCAACTTCCATCGGAAGAGTACTGTACGTGGAGAGTGTCAGTGTCAAAACCGGCGGATCTCGGGTAGGGGGTCCTGAACTGTGCGTCTAGGTCGGATGGTAACAGGAGGCAAGGGACACGAAGTTTTACCCAGGTTCGGGCCCTCTCGATGGAGGTAAAACCCTACGTCCTGCTTGATTAATATTGATGATATGGGTAGTACAAGAGTAGATCTACCACGAGATCGGAGAGGCTAAACCCTAGAAGCTAGCCTATGGTATGATTGTTGTTGTCTATGTTGTCCTACGGACTAAAACCCTCTGGTTTATATAGACACTAGAGAGGGTTAGGGTTACACAGTGTCGGTTACAATGGTAGGAGATCTGAATATCCGTATCGCCAAGCTTGCCTTCCACGCCAAGGAAAGTCCCTTCCGGACACGGGATGAAGTCTTCAATCTTGTATCTTCATAGTCCAGGAGTCCGGCTGAAGGTATAGTCCGGCTAGCCGAACACCCCCTAATCCAGGACTCCCTCAGTAGCCCCTGAACCAGGCTTCAATGATGACGAGTCTGGCACGCAGATTGTCTTCGGTATTGCAAGGTGGGTTCCTCCTCCGAGTACTCCATAGAAGATTTTGAACACAAAGATAGTGTCTAGCTCTGCAAAATAAGTTTCCACATATTGCCATAGAGAGAATAACATTTACACGAATCTAATCTGCTGACGTATTCCATAGTGTGTCACACCACGGCCAAGCCTTTATCCGAGTCGTTTCATTATCCCACCTCAGTGCGTCATGCGAGGCGGTTTCCTTGGCACGTCTTGTTAAAGCAGAGATCGTGTCCCCTCATTTCGGGATTCTCATCAATATGGGCGTGGGTAACCCAACCGCGCCATTGATTACGGCGCTTGGAGATAGGCGAGTTTTACCAGGCTGGTGGGGACACGTAGTTGCATCTACCCATATAAGGGGATAAGAATCCACCTTTTCACCTACGCCTTCTTCCTCCTTTGCCTATCCATTCTCACGCACTCGAGCTCCAGCGCCCAAGTCCGCACTCCCCACCTCAACCTTCTCCAGCCATGTCCGGAGCGGGAGGCAAGTGGATGGTCTCCTCCGTCACGGAGGGACACATCAAAAAGCTGAGGAAGGCTGGATACCTGTCTAACAACATCGCGTACCGGCTTCCCGAAAAGGGGCAGCTCATCCCCACCCCTAGGCCCCATGAGAGGGTGGTGTTCCTCCCCCATTTCCTCCACGGACTAGGCTTCCCTCTCCACCCATTTGTCCGGGGGCTCATGTTCTACTACGGCCTAGATTTCCACAATCTGGCCCCGAACTTTGTCCTCAACATCTCGGCGTTTATTGTCATGTGTGAGGCTTTCCTCCTCATCCGCCCCCATTTCGGCCTATGGCTCAAGACTTTCAACGTCAAGCCGAAGGTGGTGCGCGGCAACCAGGCGGAGTGCGGAGGCGCTATGGTGGGCAAGATGGCCAACATCCTATGGCTCGAGGGCTCCTTTGTGGAGACCCTGAAGGGATGGCAATCGGGGTGGTTTTACATCACCGAGCCGCGCAACCCCGAATGGGTCGCACCCCCCGAGTTTCGATCCGGACCCCCTACGCGGCTCACCTCCTGGAAGGAGACGGGCCTGTCGTGGGGTAAGAAAGGAGAGCTGACCGGACTTCAAACATGCATCCAAACCCTAGTAGACAAGAAGCTCAAGCTTGTCAATGTAGTCCAGGTTATGCTCATCCGCCTGATCCTCCCGTGTCAACAATGGGCTTTCAACCTGTGGGAGTTCGACCCGGCGCGGCACCAGACTCTGAGCAGGCTCTTCGACACGACGTACGAAGATGCCTGGAAGGTGCTTTTCAAGGGCACCGAGGCCCCCGCATCCGCTACTGAGGATCGTGGATTCAATACGCAGCGTCACACTCATGCGGTAAGCTATTTTTTCCTTTTACAGGGTATCAGTTTTTCATAGTTTGACTCCATGCGGGATCTAAGCTCCCTTACCTTTGACGCTCGCTTGGCGAAGCTGCTGGTTCCGGCACCCTATGTAGTGCCGAAGAAGAAGGCCGCGAAAAAGGCCACGGGGACTCGAAAGAGTGCCCGGCGCCAGGAGGTGTCGGATCCATCATCCGACGGTTCCGAGGCGCATTCCTCCCGTGAAGACGAGGAGGAAGAAGAAGAGACCTCTCCCCCTCCAGCGGGAGGAGAGAAGAAAAGGAAGGCCGCCCTCTCTGGGGAGGCCGGAGGGTCCAAGAAGGGGAAAACCCTTCCTCCGGACTACTCCACCGACGCCGACGACGGCGGAGAGGAGTGGCAGCCCAGGGCCAAGCCCCTGGCAAAATCGTAAGTATCCGAATACCAGAGTAATTCATAGTATTCGTTTATTGCACAACTTTCCCTTATGTCGAATATGTTCAGGCATCCCACCCAAAGACCGGCTCGACGCATCGTCGAGCGGCTCACTGGACTCGTCGGACGTGAACTCGCTTCCGACAGCTTCCTCCCCCCGTCCTACGGACGACACCGAAGTGTTGTCCCAACAGGTTCCAAGCCGGTAGGAGGTGGTCCTGGAGGCACCGCAGGGCGACCTCCCGGACTCCAGGAGTAAAGGGGATGAAACCCCCAAGGGCTCCAAGTACGGCTCTAGGCCAGACTCCGCTCTGGAGCCTTCAAAGGTTCCAGAGTCCGGTGAGGGGCCTCCTTCCAAGAGGAGCAAGCCCACCGTGCCGGTGTCCCCCGTCCAACCGGAGGCGCCGGACAATCTGTTGGAGGCGCTCCAAGGCGCCTGCATCAATGAGGAGCACCGCACTATTATGAGTGCGGTGGTCCAGAAGGTTCAGTCCGCCAAGAGCGGACTGACTGAAGCTTGTACGAGCCTTTTAACAGGCTTTGAGGTAAGTAAAGAATGTGTAAATAATGTTACCGTTTGGCGTTCGGGAAGAAAAGCCGAATAGAGGATCAAATAAAATTCGCAGGAGTCTAACAAAAAGGAGTCAATATGCGTATGCAGGCTTCTCTGCTTGCGTCCGCCACACTGACTGCGGAAGTGGACACGCTAAAGCAGAACCTCGAGCGGTCCGAGCAAGAGCTCGGGCGCGCCAAGAAGCAGCTCGAGGACAATGAAGGTAAGAAATACTTTATTTAAATATATATATAAAGGTGCAATTGCAAAAAAATGACAGGATTATCGTGGCTATTTTAGGGGCCACGTCTGAGGTGGCGGCCCTTAAGCAAGCGCTGCTCGAGGCTGAGAAGAAAGCGTCCACGGAGCGCACCGAGCGGCAGAGGTATGAGGCCCAGGTTGGCAAGGTGCGACAAGAGCTCCAGGTTCTCATGAAAAAGCATGAGAGTTTGGAGCTTGACTCAAAGACGCGAGCGTCCGAGCTCGCGATGGCTATTGAAAATGCCAAGTCTGCCAAGGCCGAATCCCAGAAGACCCTCCAGGAGTTGGATGAGGTGAAGAAGATAGCGGCGGGTAAGGCATTCTTTATGCAAAGCAAACACACAAACGTGAGTTACTTGTTACTTACCCGAATCCAGAGCTCTCCAGGAGCGTTCGCGGATCTTCCCCGGAGTGTGTCCGATGCCGCCGCATTCTATTGAGCCGAGGAGGGCAGCTCGACAGAGAAGGTGTTCTGGTCTCAGTATGCTGAGGCCGGACACCCCGTGCCCCTGAGCGACCAGATGAAGCAACTGGTCGAGCTCCACAAGGCGGCCGAACAGGCCATGAAGGGCCTCCTAGTTCGGCTGTGGCCTGGAGAGGATCTGCCTGGGAGCTATTTTGGGCTGGTGCGGCGGCTAGTAGAGGCCTGTCCAAGGCTCGAAGTCATCAAGCGCTCCGTCTACATTGAAGGTGCCCGTAGGGCCCTTGCCCGTGCTAAGGTGCACTGGGGCAAGGTGGATGCTGAGAAGCTTGTGAAGGACGAACCACCGCCGGGGAAAGAGCATCGCAAGCCCGAGAATTATTATAAGGATGTTTTGAAGGGTGCCTGCCTTGTGGCGGATGAATGTTCTAGGGATGTAATTTTTGAGTGAAACTTGCTCGTTTTGTCCTGTGCGCTGGAAACTTGTTCATATGCGCTAAGCAATGCTGTTTGTAATTTAAAATATTACCTTCTATGTGGCTGTTTATCAATTCTGAGAGATGGCAAGTCGTCGGCTTCTGCCCCCGTGCCGCTAGTGCTGGGGTGTTCGGGGATAAACCTGAGCGCTCTTTTTCCCATGTTTGGATCCTTCGAGGGAGGTGCTCAGCCCAACGAACAAGGCAATCGGACTATAATGCGTGAACACTCTCACTTAGCCCTAGAATTCTATAATTTTAAATTTTGGCGAAGCCCCTGGTATTCGGAAGACCGAGTTCGAGGCGCTATCCACGCCTTGGCCGGACAGAGCCGGCTCCTCGCCCTAAGCGGCATAAGTCTTTAGGGACTCGAAAAACCTCTCGAACAGCGACCAGCTCTCGCTTCATCATGACAGTCAGTTTTAGCTTTCTCCACTGAGGTGCTGGACCCAGCTCAACTGGGGCACAATCGCAGTGGTTCTCCTAGTGCTACCTTAGCCGATATAGCGGAATGTAAGGCACCAAAACATAGGAGACGGGCAAACCCAACTATTAACCCAAGACATGATTCGGAGCCGATGCATATAATGCTATAAGTTCGGGGTGCCGCACTTGTTAAAGTGTTCGGACTTCTCACACCATATTGAGGGGTACTAAAGCCCCTGGCGTTTTTTGGCCGTACCAATGTGTACGGGTGCAACATGTCATTAAGGAACATATATATATATATATATATATATATAGAGAGAAAAAAAGAGTAATGCAAAAATAGACAAAAGCTATGCATTGTTTATTAAAAAGGGGTTGCGATTAAAGCAGAACGATACAAATAATACGATAAGTGAAAGGTTGGACTATTTAACATGTCCGTTCCAGGGGCAAGCTGCGGAATAGTATGCGGAACAGGTATACTGCTCGTGATAGAGACCACCTGGGAGTTCCGTAATGCGGCGTGGCTTGTCTGCTTCCCTGGCTCTTGCATCGTTTGTGCGGCAATTGAATTGCCGAACAGGCCTTCCGAAGGACGGAGTCCTAAAAGTAAGAGAAAATTAAAAAATCGGCAGCCCCTGGTACGGTTTAGGCCGTGTTTCGGGCGTGCCGTGATGGTGCCCCTCCCCCTGTACCCATGGTATCTCTAGAGCGTAGTTACGTACGCGAAGTACTGGCGTCGCCTTTTTGCGAGGGTTGGGGTTGGGGCCGCATTGCTACGCCTGCTCGGATTGTGCCAGGCGGTCTTGTTGTAGATTACTCCGGGCGCGCTTGACAGTGTCCGGTCGTTTAGCGGCCGGACTAGAGAACTGCCTGGAGAGGCTGCTTTGTACTTCCGCTGCAAGGGCCGCCTTGTGCTCCTCCGTTCGAAGGGAGCATTCGTTGTTTCCATTGACCGTAATTACTCCTCGAGGGCCTGGCATCTTGAGCTTAAGGTATGCGTAGTGCGGTGCCGCATTGAACTTGGCGAATGCGGTTCGCCCGAGCAGTGCGTGATAACCACTATGGAACGGGACTATGTCGAAGATTAACTCCTCGCTTCGGAAATTATCCGGAGATCCGAAGACCACTTCAAGTGTGACTGGGCCTATACAGTTGGCCTCTACACCTGGTATTACGCCTTTAAACATCGTTTTGGTGGGCTTAATCCTCGAGGGATCTGTGCCCATTTTCCGCACTGTATCCTGGTAAAGCAGGTTCAGGCTGCTGCCGCCATCCATAAGGACTCTAGTGAGATGAAATCCGTCAATAATTGGGTCTAGAACCCATGCGGAGAATCTGCCATGACGGATTCTAGTGGGATGGTCCCTTCGATCAAAAGTGATCGGGCAGGAGGACCATGGGTAAAACTTTGGGGCGACTGGCTCCACCGCGTATACGTCCCTTAACGCGCGCTTCCGCTCCCTTTTGGGGACGTGGGTTGCGTATATCATGTTCACCGTCCGCACTTGTGGGGGAAACCCCTTCTGTCCACTATTGTTCGGCGGCCGGGGCTCCTCGTCGTCATCGCTATGCAGCCCCTTGTCTTCATTTTCAGCGTTTAACTTGCCTGCCTGCTTGAATACCCAACAATCCCTATTCGTGTGATTGGCCGGCTTTTCGGGGGTGCCATGTATCTGGCACAAGCGGTCGAGTATTCGGTCCAAACTGGACGGGCCCCTAGGATTCCTTTTGAATGGCTTTTTCTGCTGACCGGATTTAGAGGCTCTAAATCCGGCATTAACTGCCGTTTCCTCAGCATTGTCGTTGTTAATGCGGCACTTCTGCTTGTTGCGACGCGACCTGCCACTGCTGTCCCTGTTGTCCGAGTTACCACGGTGCTTGGTCATGTTGGTGCTACGAGCAAGCCAGCTGTCTTCTCCCATGCAAAAGCGGGTCATGAGTGTCGTGAGTGCTGGCATAGATTTTGGCTTTTCCTGTCCAAGGTGCCGGGCCAGCCACTCGTCACGGATATTATGCTTGAAGGCTGCTAGGGCCTCAGCGTCCGGACAGTCGACTATTTGATTTTTCTTTGTTAGGAACCGTGTCTAGAATTGCCTGGCCGATTCCTCTGGCTGCTGAATCACGTGACTTAGGTCATCGGCGTCTGGGGGTCGCACATAAGTGCCCTGGAAATTGTCGAGGAATGTGGCTTCCAGGTCCTCCCAACAACTGATTGATCCTGTTGGCAAGCTGTTAAGCCAATGCCGAGCTGGTCCTTTAAGCTTGAGTGGGAGGTATTTGATGGCGTGGAAATTGTCGCCGCGGGCCATGTGGATATGAAGGAGATAGTCCTCGATCCATACCGCAGGATCTGTTGTGCCATCATATGATTCGATGTTTACGAGTTTGAAACCCTCAGGGATTTTATGATCCATTATTTCGTCTGTGAAGCATAGTGGGTGTGTGGCGCCTCTGTACTGGGCTATATCACGACGTAGCTCCAATGAGCTTTGTCTACTGTGTTCGGCCCTGCCGAATTTGTGGCCAGCGTGACGGTTACCGTCTTGAGCCGTGGGGCGCCCACGCGATCCGTAGATCGATCTTGTTTGCCTTGCCTTGTCCTCCAGCATATCTCGTAAGTCCGGCGCATATTCCCGTGCCTTGGTACGGGGTGCAGCTTGAGTGGAGGGCCGATAGGCCTCTCTGTCGTGGCCACGAGGTGGCCGGTCGGCCGCATCAAGTGCTTCCTCCTCTAATCGGGGTAGCAACCTGCGCTTTGGGTAGGTCTTGGAGGGGCGTTCGAGTTTATGCTCCTCGACCGCAAGGACTTCAGTCCATCTGTCGACTAGCAAATCTTGATCAGCTCTAAGCTCTTGCTGTTTTTTCTTGAGGCTTCTTGCCGTGGCCATAAGCCTGCGTTGAAAACGCTCTTGCTCGACGGGATCCTCTAGCATGACGAATTCGTCATCGTCGAGGCTTGCCTCATCTTCGGAGGGAGGCATATAATTATCGTCCTCGACCTCTATGTCAGCCGCTCTCTCCTGAGGGCTGGTTTCTCCATCCTCCTGTGCTAAATCTTGCTGGAGGGGGTTTTCTTCGGCACTTTCCGGAGTATTATTATCTCCCATGCTGGAATCGCCACATTTGTTTTGGCGGGATTTTGAGCGGCGTCGCTGACGCTGGCGCTTATGCTGTTTCTTGGAGGGGTCATCCTCTGTTGTTCCATCGCCATCTCCTTCTTTTGGGCTGTCCACCATGTATATGTCATATGACGAGGTGGCTTTCCAGGGCCTAGTAGGCGCTAGTTCTTCATCATATCCTCCATCGGCATCCATACCGTCGATGTCTTCGGAGTCGAAGTTGAGCATGTCAGTTAAATCATCGACAGTGGCTACAAAGTGGGTGGTGGGTGGGCTTTGAATTTCTTCATCGTCCGTACCCCAACCTTGCTGACCGTAGTCCGGCCAAGGCTCTCCTGACAAAGAGAGAGACTTCAGTGTCTTCAGAATAGCGCCGAAAGGCGAGTGCTGATAGATGTTCGCGGCAGTAAACTCCATGATCGGCGCCCAATCGGATTCGATCGACAGGGGTGCGGAGGGTTCGGAGTCCGGAGAGGAGTCCGACTCCTTGGAGTCACGAGTCTCGCAGAGTGCGGGCCTGGTGTTTGGCTCAATCGCCGTTGGGATCGCAGCCCCCGAGGTGGCGTCCAACCGCCCATCCTCGATCGGCGTAGTTGGCTCCGAATTAAGGGTCAAAGCCGATGCGGGTGCGGCCTCCAGGGCACTGTTCGGTGGCAGAGCTAAATCATGCTCGTCGGGACAGTGCAGCGTGCTTGGTAGTGGCTCGAAGCCGTCGAAGATCAAGTCCCCGCGGATGTTAGCCGTGTAGTTTAAACTTCCAAATCTGACCTGACGGCCAGGGGCGTAACTTTTGATCTGCTCCAGATGGCCAAGTGAATTGGCCCGCAGTGCGAAGTCGCCGAAGATGAAGATCTGTCCGGGGAGGAAGGTCTCACCCTGGACTGCATCGCTATTGATGATCGTAGGAGCCATCGAGCCTGACGGCGACGACACAGAGGAACTCTCAATGAAAGCACCAATGTCGGTGTCAAAACCGGCGGATCTCGGGTAGGGGGTCCGGAACTGTGCGTCTAGGCCGGATGGTAACAGGAGGCAAGGGACACGAAGTTTTACCCAGGTTCGGGCCCTCTCGATGGAGGTAAAACCCTACGTCCTGCTTGATTAATGTTGATGATATGGGTAGTACAAGAGTAGATCTACCACGAGATCGGAGAGGCTAAACCCTAGAAGCTAGCCTATGGTATGATTGTTGTTGTCTATGTTGTCCTATGGACTAAAACCCTCCGGTTTATATAGACACCGGAGAGGGTTAGGGTTACACAAAGTCGGTTACAATGGTAGGAGATTTGAATATCCGTATCGCCAAGCTTGCCTTCCACGCTAAGGAAAGTCCCTTCCGGACACGGGACGAAGTCTTCAATCTTGTATCTTCATAGTCCAGGAGTCCGGCTGAAGGTATAGTCCGGCTATCCGAACACCCCCTAATCCAGGACTCCCTCAGAGAGGCTGACAGCTGGGTCCACGGCAGCCGCAAGGAAGTGCCTCCTTATTACGCGCAAAATAATTATTCTTCCACCTGACAGCAGGGACCCACCGGACGGGCCACCAGTATTTCGCGGAAAAAACGTTTCCCCCAAACTGCTGGGACCCACCAGACGGGCCATCGTATTTCGCGAAAAAAACGTTTGCCCCTGACTGCTGGGACCCACCGTACGGACCACTGTATTTCGTGAAAAAACGTTCCCCCCGCTGTCAGCTCAGACCCACTGGAAGTGCCTCCTTATTACGCACAGAAAAATGAATACTCCCCCTGCTAGCTGGGGCCCACCATGGTGGGAGGCTGACTTGTGGGCCTACTAAGTTGACGGGGATGGAGGGCTTTGTCAACTTAGTCAATATGAATGATTCTAGCTCTAGTGACCGTACGATGTCCATAGAACGGCCGTCGTGCTTCTTCAATCTCTGATCTTCCTGCTCCAGCCGCTCAAACAAGCACCGGCGGGACTGCCCGCTCCCTCCTCCCCGCAGCCGGCTGTGCTGCCGCGCAGGCCTCACCGCCCCACCGTACTCCCATCGCTGGCCTAGCTACCCCTCTACTCACCCACACCTGCTGTTATTCTTCGGCGACGGCAGACAAACCAGTAAACCCTCGTACAGTCGTACTCCCCTCTGTGTGGGAAACAACTGCCGAGTCTTCCCTGCCTCCGTATCGTTCCCTTCCTAGGCCTCGCCGTCGTCCGCCGCCCTGGTGCTCTCGGTGCGGCCTGGTCAACGTGGTCAACGACCGACATGCATCTGAAGTGGCCTGTACGTGGAGAGGCCGACAGCTGGGTCCATGGCCGCACGCAAGGAAATGCCTCCTTATTACGCGCAAAATAATGATTCCTCCACCTGACATCAGGGACCCACCGAAAGGGCCTCTGTATTTCACGAAAAAACGTTACCGCCGCTGACAGCTCAGACCCACCAACTATATCTTCGCACGCAAGGAAGTGCGTCCTTATTACGCACAAAAAAATGAATACTCCCCCTGTTAGCTGGGACCTAGTATAGTGGCAGGCTGACTTGTGGGCCTACTAAGTTGACAGGGACGGAGGGCTTGGTCAACTTAGTCAATATGCACGATTCTAGCTCCAGTGACTATATGATGTCCATCCAACGGCTGTAGTGCTTCTTCAACCTCTGGTCTTCTTGCTCCAGCCGCCCAAACCAGCGCCGGTCGTGCCTCGTGCTCCTGTCTCCCGTGGCCGGCTGCGCTGCAGTGGAGGCCTCACCGGCCCCTACTACTCCCACCACTGGCCAGACCATCCCTCTACTCACCCACACCCCCTGTTATTCTGCGGCGATTGCAGCCTCACACCGCAGCAAAGCAGTGAACCCTCGTACTCCTCTACGCGTGGGCATCCACTGCCTCGTCTTCCCCAGCTCCGCGTCGTCCCCTTCCTAGGCCTCGCCGTTGTCCACCGCCCTGGTGCTCTCGGCGTGGCGTGGTCAACCTGGTCAAGGAACGGCTTCCATCGGACGTGGACTGTATGTGGAGAGGCTGACAGCTGGGTCCACGACCACAGCAAGGAAGTGCCTCCTTATTACGTGCAAAATAATTATTCCTCCACCTGACAGCGGGGACCCACCGGACGGGCCACCGTATTTCGCAAAAAAAATGTTTCCCCCTGACTGTCGGGACCCACCAGCTACACCTTCGCATGCAAGGAAGTGCGTTCGGGGAAAAAAAACAAAATGATTTGCCCCCCTGACTGCTGGGACCCACCAGCTACATCTTCGCACGCAAGGAAGTGCCTGACAGTCGGGACCCACCTGGTCGAAGCGTACGTAGCGTTGTCATTCTGGTCGTGAACGTGTACGTACATACTGGTCGATGTAGAGGCGCGCACATGTCGTAGTAGAGGCGTGCACGTGTCGTAGTAGAGGCGCACACGTAGCATATACATGTACGTACATCGGCCAGGGTGCAAGAAAGAAAATACGGCCACGTATGTGTACATACGGGCGGGGTCTCGAACGCCTACTCGCGCATATGTGCGGCCAGGGCTCGTGTACATGGCTGGGTCGGAACAGAGAAACAACGTAATCGTCGTGTTCATGGGGAGGCAACAGAATGCGTCGTGTTCATGGGGAGGCAACGGAATGCGTCGTGTTCATCGGGAGGAAACGGAACGAGTGGGAGCCAACCGGCTGGGTCGGAACGGAATGCGTGGTCGTGTTCATCGGGAGGGCTTGGACGGAACAGGCGATGGAAACGAGGCCTGAACGGGGTCCTGTTGATCGGGAGGGGTCTGGCGTACCGCAAAACGGAGGAAACGGACCTCCTACGGTTGAAACGGGGGTCTTGTTGATCGGGAGGGGTGTGGCGTACCGCAAAACGGACGAAACGGACCTCCTACGGTCGAGACGGGGGTCCTGTTGATCGGGAGGGGTGTGTCGTACCGCAAAACGGACAAAACGGGCCTCCTACGGTCGAAACAGGGGTCCTGTTGATCGGG
>NC_057806.1:637480523-637509218 GCF_018294505.1 Triticum aestivum
GGAATCGCTCGATCGGGTTCAGTTCCATCGATCGATCGCTCGGGTTCAGTAACGCGTAGCCTGCAGTGCAATCGCTCGGGTTCAGTTAGAGCCCAACGCCTCACTCGGGTTCAGTTAGAGCAAACGCCTCGCACACATGCGCGTACGTGTACGAGAGAAACGCGCATCGCTCGGCCCCCGACCTCCCACCGTAACCGGGAACTCCCCGAAATTTTCCTTCCCCTCGCTTCTACCACGGTTTTTTCCATCATGGACGGCCCAAAGAATGTCATGCAGCTGCGTCTCCGGCCCGCCCAGGACGAAAAGCCCATTTTCTGTCATGATTTTTTGTCATAGAAGTAGGAGCCCACCACATCTATGATGATACCGGGTTTTGTCACAATTATCATCATAGAAGTGTCATATGTATGACAGAAAAAAATTCATTCGGCCCAAAATGTCACGGATGTGTCTTTTTTTTGTAGTGTTATGAAATTGCTTCTTTGATTGAAAAGTATGATCCTACTCTTTAAAAATCTGAAAATTTTGTCATACTTAAATATTGTTATGATAATTATGCTTCTAATGCCTATGTTAAACCATATATTGAGGACTCCTCTACTGTCCAAGAAGAGACTAATATTTTGCAGGAGTCTTTGGAAGAAGGAATTGATGAAACTGTGAGCTCATTGGATGAAAAAGATGAGGAGGAGAGCGAAGAACAAAAGGAGGAAGAGCGGATTGATCACCCATGCCCACCTTCTAATGAGAGTAATTCTTCAACTCATACATTGTTTAATTTCCCTTCGTGCTTACCAAAGGATGATTGCTATGATGACTGTTATGATCCCGTTGATTCTCTTGAAATATCCCCTTTTGATGATGCTTGCTATGCTTGTGGCCAAGATGCCAATATGAATTATGCTTATGGAGATGAACTTGCTATAGTTCCTTATGTTCAACATTAAATTGTTGCTATTGCACCCACGCATGATAGTCCTATTATCTTTTTGAATTCTCCCAACTACACTATACCAGAGAAATTTACCCTTATTAAGGATTATATTGATGGGTTGCGTTTTACTATTACACATGATGATTTTGATAGATATAATATGCATGTGCTTGCTGCTCCTACTTGCAATTATTATGATAGAGGAACTACATATCCGCCTCTTTATGTTTCCAACACGATAAAATTGCAAGAAACTGTTTATACTATGCATTGGCCTTTACTTTGTGTGCATGAATTGTTCTTTTATGACATGCCGATGCATAGGAAGAGAGTTAGACTTCGTCATTACATGATATATGTTACTTTGTGATCACTACTAAATGCCAAATCATTGTTGAGGGAGTCCTGGATTAGGGGGTGTCCGGATGGCCGGACTATACCTTCAGCCGGACTCCTGGACTATGAAGATACAAGATTGAAGACTTTGTCATGTGTCCGGAAGGGACTTTCCTTGGCGTGGAAGGCAAGCTTGGCGATACGGATATGCGGATCTCCTACCATTGTAACCGACTTTGTGTAACCCTAACCCTCTCTGGTGTCTATATAAACCGGAGGGTTTTAGTCCGTAGGACAACATACAGAACAACAATCATACCATAGGCTAGCTTCTAGGGTTTAGCCTCTCCGATCTCGTGGTAGATCTACTCTTGTACTACCCATATCATCAATATTGATCAAGCAGGACGTAGGGTTTTACCACCATCAAGAGGGCCCGAACCTGGGTAAAACTTCGTGTCCCTTGCCTCCTGTTACCATCCGGCCTAGACGCACAGTTCGGGACCCCCTACCCGAGATCCGCTGGTTTTGACACCGACATTGGTGCTTTCATTGAGAGTTCCTCTATGTCATCGCCGTCACGCTTGATGGCTCCTACTATCATCGATAGTGATGCGGTCCAGGGTGAAACTTGTCTTCCTGGACAGATCTCTGTCTTTGGCGGCTTTGCACTGCGAGCTAATTTGCTTGACCATCTGGAGCAGCTCGAAAGCTATGCCTCTGGCCGTCAGGTCTGGTTTGGAAGTTTAAACTACATGGCTGACATCCGCGGGGAATTGATCCTCGACGGAGTCGAGCCACTGCCGAGCGCGCCGCACTGTCATGACGGGCATGATCTAGCTCTGCCGTCGAACAGTACCTTGGAGGCCGCACCCGCATCGGCTTCGACCCTTAATTCGGAGCCAACTGCGCTGATCGAGGATGGGTGGTTGGACGCCGCCTCGGGGGCTGCGATCCCAATGGCGGTCGAGCCGAACACCAGGCCCGCACTCCGCGAGACTCATGACTCCAAGGAGCCGGACTCCTCTGCGGACTCCGAACCCTCCGCGCCCCTGCCAATCGAATCCGATCGGGCGCCGATCATGGAGTTTACTACCGCAGACATCTTTCAGCACTCGCCTTTCGGCGATATTATGAAGACACTAAAGTCTCTCGCTTTATCAGGAGAGCCCTGGCCGGACTACGGTCAGCAAGGTTGGGATACGGACGATGAAGAAATTCAAAGCCCACCCACCACCCACTTTGTAGCCACTGTCGATGATTTAACCGACATGCTCGACTTCGACTCCGAAGACATAGACGGTATGGACGCCGATGAAGGAGACAATGAAGAACCATTGCCTATTGGGCCCTGGAAAGCCACCTCGTCATATGATGTATACATGGTGGACGCACCAAAAGATGACGACGAGGAGCGGGAGGACGCACCGAAGGCTTGTTCCCTCGAAAAGCAGTCAAAGCGGCGCCGCAAGCGCCGCCCCAAATCCCGCCTCGACAGAAATAACAATCACACAGACCCAACGCTAGAGTAGGGCGAACCGCTGCCGGACAACGGCAATCCGGATAATCAAACCAAACAAACAAATTCTATCAAGGATAATGGTCCGGACGACATAACGCCGGACAGGCACCCAGAGCAGCAGAATGCCCGTAAAAGGCTTGTTGCCACCGCGAGGAGTCTTAAAAAGTAGAGGCAAAGGCTCAAGGCTGCGCAAGACACACTCCAAATCATATGGAGTAAAATACTCAACACAGGAGCGAGGTACGGCGACAATCGCCCCTCCAAGGGCTACCCAAAGCGAAAACCGCTACCTGAATTCGATGAGGAGGCCTCAGACCTCCCACAACCAAATATCAAAGCAGCCACCTGGCCGGATAGACAACCTCTCTACCAACACAGAGCGGCATACAACGCCACTCACAATACAACACGCGACCCATGCGAGGGCTCGCACCCAAAGGACGGCGCAACAAGATCCATCTATGGACCACGCAAGCGCGCCCCAGCATACAATGCTACACAACAAACATCCGAACAACGCGATACACCCAGCTACAGGGGTGGCGCACACCCTCTATGTTTCACCGATGAGGTGCTGGACAATGAATTTCCAGAGGGATTCAAACCCGTAAACATAGAGACATACGACGGAACCACAGACCCTGGGGTCTGGATGGAGGACTACATCCTTCATATCCATATGGCTCGAGGAGATGATCTCCACGCCATCAAGTACTTACCCCTCAAGCTCAAAGGGCCAGCTCGTCACTGGCTTAAAGGCCTCCCCGAAAGCTCCATTGGAAGTTGTGAAGAGCTCGAAGACGCCTTTCAGGCAAATTTTCAAGCGACTTATGTCCGACCTCCGGATGCGGACGATTTGAGTCATATAACTCAATAGCCCGGAGAGTAAACCCGAAAGCTTTGGAATAGGTTCCTTACTAAAAAGAACCAGATTGTCGACTGTCCGGACGCCGAAGCCTTGGCAGCTTCTAAGCATAGCGTCCATGACGAATGGCTCGCTAGACACCTCGGCCAAAATAAGCCGAGAACGATGGCCGCATTAACAAACCTCATGACCCACTTTTGCGCGGGTGAGGACAGCTGGCTAGCCAAATGTAGCACTAGCGACCCCAGTACATCTGAAGTTAGAGGTGGAAACGGGAAATCACGGTGCAACAGCAATAACAAACGCCGGAATAAAGAAGACAGAACGGAGGGCACGGCAGTAAACGCCGGATTCAAAAGCTCTCGGCCAGGTCAAAAGCCGCCCTCTAAAGGCACCAGGGATGAACTGTCCAGCCTCAACAAAATTCTGGACCAAGTATGTCAGATCCATAGTACCCCTGGTAAACCCGCTAATCATACCCACAGAGAATGTTGGGTCTTCAAGCAATCCGGCAAGCTCAACGCCGTACACAAGGGGGGGGATACACCAAGTGAAGACGAGGACGAGCCTCCCAAACAAGACACCGGGGAACAAAAGAAATTTCCACCAGAAGTCAAAACAGTAAATGTGTTACACGTGATCAAGGGAAAAAACAACGCGGCACTCCCAGGAAAATATACCCAAGTGCCTGTCACCGCGAAGTCCTGCCACTGGTCATCTCAACTGATCACTTTCGACCATCACGATTACTCATCAAGTATCCGACGCGCAGGATGGGCTGCCCTGGTATTAGACCCAGTAATTGGCGGATATCACTTCACACGAGTCTTGATGGACGGTGGCAGCAACCTAAACCTAATATATTAGGATACAATCCGCGGGATGGGGTTAGACCCAACAAAAATTCACCATAGCAATACTACCTTTAAAGGAGTAACGCCAGGCCCAGGGGCTCGTTGTACGGGCTCCCTCCTACTACAAGTTATATTTGGCTCCCCCCATAACTTCCGTCGCGAGCATTTAACCTTCCACATCGATCCATTCCAAAGTGGCTATCAAGCACTGCTCCGACGCGAAGCTTTCGCTCGCTTTAATGCAATACCACACTACGCCTCCCTCACACTCAAGATGCCCGGTCCACGTGGCATCATTTCAGTGAACGGAAATATCAAGCGATCTCTGCGCGCTGAAGAGAGTGTGGCTGCCTTGGAAGCCGCACACTAAAGGCGCCCGGACCAGTGAAAGCATCCAATAGGTCGTCAAGACCTCAGACACAACTAATCAAGTCCGGCGCTGCTATTTATACCGAATAAATGGACACACCCCCATTTGTCCATACAAGGGGCTCAACGCGCGCAGACAAGTGGCAATTTCTTCTCATCTTGAATTATACATGGTTTCTTTAAAAACTATCTTTTTGCACGACAACTTTTTCACCTAAATTCCTCTCTTTTACAGACAATCATCGTGCTACACCCGTCCAGGATACGGCACAACGGAGACACAGGTGCAGACGTGCAGCAGGGACCCGCTCCAAGGATTCTTTTTAGATTAAGACCCTGCGTAAACCTTTTTTACTGTCTCTTGTTGATACATATCCACCATTGAGAGGGATGCTGACGTCTTGGCATGTGGCCACGCCAGAACAATGCACGTACCTAGACACAAGGGGCTTCTTACAAAGGCCATTATTTAGGCCCGGTTTATACCACAAAGACCGAATACCTTAGGGAGTGTTCGGCGTCGCGAGTTTGGCCCTATATGCATCAGCTCCGAATCATTGTCTTTGGTCAAATGTTGGGTTTGCCCGGCTCCTGTGTTTTGGTGCCTTACGTTCCACTTTACCAGCTAAGGTAGCACCAGGAGAACTACTGTGATTGTGCCCTGGTTCATCCGGACGAGCACCTCAGTAGAGAAAGCCAAAAACTGACTGTCATGATATAGCGTGAGACTGGTCAACCACTCGATGACCTGTTGGAATGTTAGAATTCCTCCACCTTAACAAAGGGCCGTTTTCCAGCCAGGCATATACGCATCCCGGGATCGGGAGAGTGCGGAGCCACCAGGGGCTATTTAGTAGCCCCACTGTCAAACTCCTATGGCTAAGTGAAAGTGCCAAAGCATTATAGTCCGGTTGCCTCGCTCGCTCCGCTATCACCTCCTTAATAGGACCAAGACATTGGGTTAAGTGTGAACGCGTGTTTTTTGCGAGCACCTCCGCATTATATGTGTGGGGGTTGAAGCCGATGGCTGCAATCTTTCAGGTTATACACATGTATACATAAACGGCCGCCCAGGAGGCATCATATTACTTTCAAGCAAAAGTATAAAAATAGCCTTATAAAAATTTATAAAAGCATTTAGCTTACAATGAGATTACATATCACTCAAACATAATATTGTTTGAGCACTGGGTCTCTATCAAACGAGCACCCTCAAGAACTTCTTCAAAGTAGTGCTCAGCAGCCATTCAACCTATGGACGAATCCCGCCCTGCAACAGTGGTAGCATCCATCTCCGCCCAGTATGCTTTAACACGGGCAAAGGCCATCTGTGCGCCCTCTATTCACGCCGGCCTCTTCATCGCATTAATGAGCGGCACCACGTCAAGGAACTGCTGCACCAAGCTGAAATAGTTGTTTAGTTTTGACCTTTCCGACCATAGCTGATCCGCCACAGACCTCATGGCGAGTCCGGACAACCTATTCAGTTCGGCCCATTCGGCTAACTGGTCAGTCAATGAAAGAGGATGCTCGGGAGAATGGAATTGTGTCCAAAACAATTGGTCCACTTCACGGTCCGTCTGACCCTGGAAGTACTTGGCCGCATCGGCAGCGCTCGCCGCCAAATCCATATACACATCTTCCGAACTCCACAGCCGATCCAGAGAGGCATACCGTGGATCCCTGAACTTCCTTCGCAACATAAAGGATTTCCCAGCTACAATATCCCCGGCTTCCCGCAGCTCCTCCTTCTTCGCCCTCATAGTAGAGCGGAGGTCTTTTCTCGTCACAGCAGACTTCTCAAGGTCCGATGCCTTCGCTAGGTTTCCTTTTCAAGAACCCGGCAACGGTCGGCGGTGGCTTTTAATTCTATGGCCATCTTGGCAATTTTATCTCGGCTCTCGCCATGCACGGCCTTCTCGGCTTTCAGCTCGTCGGCCGCCTTCAAAGCAGCCGCATTACCCAACCTCGCTTGTTCCTTGGCTCGGGCAAGTTCTGCCCGCAAGGCTTCAACAGTGGTAGCTCCATCTGGAGTCACAACATATTAAAGATACTGGCATCATGCTGCTCTTCCTATGTGGCATTTACTAGATAATGACACTTACCCTGTGCCTCGTCAAGCCTTTTGTTAACAAGCTCGATGTCGGCGTCTGCTGCATCCAACTGCCATTCTAAATGGGCAAACTTGCTAGTCCGGCTAGCCACCGGAGCTTCCATCACCTGCACATAGAGGCAGTATGGTTATTACCTGGGAATATGATCCTCTGTTCATCGTCGTTTCCGACAACAACCAAAGTCTCAGGGGCTACTATCTACACAGGGCACACCTAGCATGTGCAGGACTATCATACATTCTTTTACGTACCTCAAAGCCTGTCAGTAGACTCATAAAAGCTTCATGCAATCCGCTTTCGGCGGACGAGATTCTCTCCATCACCGTATTCATCAGCACACGGTGTTCATCTGAGATGGCCGCTCGCCCACCAACTCCCTCAGAACATCCGATCGCACACTAGATGGTGCCGGACTCTTTTGTCTGCTCTCTTCGGGAGCCGGACACTAGGAGCTTCGGGGGTCAATGGGATTATCTTCTGGCCTCACCGGACTCGGAGAGGCCCTCCGCGACGACACTTCAGGGTTGCCCGCTTCCGGAGCGGAGGGGTCCGGAGCAGGCGTTTCGCTCTCCATCATCTCTGGAAGAAGATCCCCTGAAGACGAGCTCATTTGAGAGGGGCTAAGGCCCGAACTGCAAAGATATATGCGGTGGTTATTTTCTCAGAAGAAAAAGATGGCATATCTGTACTATTAACGTATTTTGGGTCACTTACGACTCGCGAGAGAATTGATCCCCTCGCGGACTTTGTGCGGTAACAGCACCCCCCAAGGTAGGACCCTCTGTGGGAGACTTCTTCTCCCGTTTGGAAGCTTTGGCTTCCGAATCCCCGGGCGTAGTCCTTTTCCTCTTTGGGTCGTCTTCCTTCATGGAGACGCTCGCTCCCTCGGTTAGAATGGGCAGCGTTGGGGGCCCGCGTCCGCCCGTATTATCCTCCACAGTATCTTCCTTCAAGGGCTCCGGGCAAGGTGCGATCTGGAGCATCTTTTCCAATACCAGATTTTCCAAACCCTCAGGGAGGAGGGCCGAACACCTAATCAACTTCACCTTTGTTAGCCAGTCCTAGTCAAAAAGCAAACTCTCAGAAATAACTTCGTAACAAAGGAGAGATAGTATGTTCGGCCGAAAGATTCCTTACCTGTTCGGCGGCACGGTTACTACTCAGGCTCACGTCCTCGGTGATTTCCGGACACTCTACCTGAGGTCCGAAGAATGACTTGTACATCTCCTTGTGCGTCAGGCCGAGAAAATTTTGAATGACACGCGGTCCCTCGGGATTGAACTCCCACAAGCGAAGGGGCCGGCATTTGCAAGGCTGGACTTGACGAACCAGCATAACTTGTATTACGGCAACCAAACTGAAATCTCCATTGAAGAGATCTTGAATGCGGCTTTGCAGTATAGGCACGTCCTTGGCTGGACCCCAGCTCAGACCTCTGCTGATCCATGACATTAGTTGTGGTGGAGGGCCCGAGCGGAAAACAGGGGCGGCCGCCCACTTGGCACTTCTAGGAGCCGTGATGTAGAACCACTCCTGTTGCCACAATTCAGACACCTCTGGGATGGAACCTTTGGGCCACGGAGCTCCCGTCATCTTGCGTATTGAGGCACCTCCACACGCTGCATGTTGCCCCTTGATCATCTTCGGCTTTACTTCAAAGGTCTTGAGCCATAGGCCAAAGTGAGGGGTAACCCGGAGGAAGGCCTCGCACACGACAATAAATGACGTGATTTGAAGAAAGGAGTCCGGAGCTAGATCATGGAAGTCTAGCCCGTAATAAAACATCAAACCCCTGACGAAAGGATCCATAGCAAGGCCTAGACCTCGGAGGAAGTGGGAGACGAACACGACGTTCTCGTTGGGTTCGGGGGAGGGGACGGCCTGCCCTCGGGGAGGCAGCCAATGCAAAATCTCGGCGGTCAGATATCTGGCCTCCCTCAACTTTTTGATGTCTTCTTCCGTGACGGGGGAAGGCACCCATCAGCCTTGAAGGCTAGATCCGGACATGACTGAAGGTTCGGAGCACCTAACCTGAACTTTCGGCGTTTGAGCTTGAGGTGGGGGAAGGATTCGATTGAGCATGGGAGGGAAAAAATAAAAGCCTTGGCCCTTTATAAAGAGCGTGAATATCAAGCGTCCTCTCCGTGTCCGTTTGGACTTGCCTATAAGCTAGGAGTCCTAGAAGCGGTTGGGTTACCCATGCCCGTATTGATGAGAATCCCGGAATAAGGGGACACGATCTCTGCTTTAACAAGACGTGCCAAGGAAACCGCCTCGCATGACGCGCTGAGGTGGGATAATAAAACGATTCGAATAAAGGCTTGGCCGTGGTGCGGTGTCACACTACGGAATACGTCAGCAGATTAGATTTGTGTAAATGTCATTCTCTCTATGGCAATATGTGGAAACTTATTTTGCAGAGCCAGACACTATCTTTGTGTTCAAAATCTTCTATGAAGTACTTGGAGGAGGAACCCGCCTTGCAATGCCGAAGACAATCTGCGCGCCGGACTCATTCGTCATTGAAGCCTGGTTTAGGGGCTACTGAGGGAGTCCTGTATTAGGGGGTGTCCCGATGGCCGGACTATACCTTCAGCCGGACTCCTGGACTATGAAGATACAAGATTGAAGACTTCGTCCCTTGTCCGTAAGGGACTTTCCTTGGCGTGGAAGGCAAGCTTGGCGATACGGATATGCAGATCTCCTACCATTGTAACTGACTTTGTGTAACCCTAACCCTCTCCGCTGTCTATATAAACCGGAGGGTTTTAGTCCATAGGACAACATACAGAACAACAATCATACCATAGGCTAGCTTCTAGGGTTTAGCCTCTCCGATCTCGTGGTAGATCTACTCTTGTACTACCCATATCATTAATATTAATCAAGCAGGACGTAGGGTTTTACCTCCATCAAGAGGGCCCGAACCTGGGTAAAACTTCGTGTCCCTTGCCTCCTGTTACCATCCGGCCTAGACGCACAGTTCGGGACCCCCTACCCGAGATCTGCCGGTTTTGACACCGACAATTGCTAATTCAAATTGGCTTTGGTATACCTTGGGATCCGATTGGATCCATTACTTGAGCACCATATGCCTAGCTTAATGGATTTAAAGAAAGCGCTGCCAGGGAGACCACCCGGAAGTTTTAGAGAGTCATTTATTTCTGTTGTGTGCTTTTATAAAGTTTAAAAATAAAAATAATGTGCCAAGGTTTGCCTTCAGGATGTTTTAGATTGCTTCTTGGTTTGTGTGGTGCAGGACAGAAACTTTGGCTGTACTGCGTGATTTTACATGTTTTACGAGAACATAAAATGGTTCTGAAACTTTTTGCACTGTCTTTCTATATAAATTTTTTATTTTTCCTAATTTTTGTAGAATTTTTGGAGTACCATAGGTATGGTGAATGTTCAGATTATTACAGACTGTTCTGTTTTAGACAGATTCTGTTTTTGATGCATAGTTTGCTTGTTTTGATGAAACTATCAATTTGTATCAGTGGATTAAGCCATGGAAAAGTTATATTACAGTAGCTAAAATGAAAAAACAAAATATGAATTGGTTTGCAACAGTACTTAGAGTAGTGATTTGCTTTATTATACTAACGGATCTTACCGAGCTTTCTCTTAAGTTTTGTGTGGATGAAGTGTTCGAAGATGGAGGAGGTCTCGATGTGAGAAGAAGGAAGAGAGGCAATAGATCAAGATTGGGGATGCCCGAGGCAACCCAAGTAAATATTCAAAGAGACTCAAGCGTCTAAGCTTGGGGATGCCCCGGAAGGCATCCCATCTTTCTTTAACAAGTATCGGTATGTTTTCGGATTCGTTTCGTTCATGCGATATGTGCAATCTTGGAGCGTCTTTTGCATTTAGTTTTCATTTTTCTTTATCCACCATGCTGATATGAGATAGTCCTTGGTTTATTTATAGAATTCTCATTGCACTTCACTTATACCTTTTGAGTATGGCTTTATAAAATGCTTCATGTGCTTCGCTTATATCATTTGAAGTTTGGATTGTCTGTTTCTCTTCACATAGATAACCGCCATTTGTAGAATGCTCTTTTGCTTCACTAATATTTGTTAGAGCGTGGGCATATCTTTTGTAGAAAGAATTAAACTATCTTGCTTCTCTTATATCTATTTAGAGAGATGATAGGAATTGGTCATTCACATGGTTAGTCATAAAATCCTACATAAAACTTGTAGATCACTGAATATGATATGTTTGATTCCTTGCAATTGAAGGAAATATGTCCTAGAGGCAATAATAAAGTTATTATTTATTTCCTTATATCATGATAAATGTTTATTATTCATGCTAGAATTGTATTAACCGGAAACATAATACTTGTGTGAATACATAGACAAACAGAGTGTCACTAGTATGCCTCTACTTGACTGGCTCGTTGATCAAAGATGGTTAAGTTTCCTAACCATAGACATGAGTTGTCATTTTATTAACGGGATCACATCATTAGGATAATGATGTGATTGACTTGACCCATTCCGTTAGCTTAGCATTTGATCGTTTAGCTTGTTGCTATTGCTTTCTTCATGACTTATACATGTTCCTATGACTATGAGATTATGCAACTCCCGTTTACAGGAGGAACACTTTGTGTGCCACCAAACGTCACAACGTGACTGGGTGATTATAAAGGTGCTCTACAGGTGTCTCCGAAGGTACTTGTTGGGTTGGCGTGTTTTGAGATTAGGATTTGTCACTCCGATTGTCAGAGAGGTATCTCCGGGCCCACTCGGTAATGCACATCACTATAAGCCTTGCAAGCATTGCAACTAATGAGTTAGTTGCGGGATGATGTATTACGGAACGAGTAAAGAGACTTGCCGGTAACGAGATTGAACTAGGTATTGAGATACTGACGATCGAATCTCGGGCAAGTAACATACCGATGACAAAGGGAACAACGTATCTTGTTATGCGGTCTGACCGATAAAGATCTTCGTAGAATAAGTAGGCGCCAATATGGGCATCCAGGTCCCGCTATTGGTTATTGACCAGAGAGGTGTCTCGGTCATGTCTACATAGTTCTCGAACCCGTAGGGTCCGCACGCTTAACGTTCGTTGACGATATATTACTATATGAGTTATGTATGTTGGTGACCGAATGTTGTTCGGAGTCCGGGATGAGATCACGGACATGACGAGGAACTCCGAAATGGTCCAGAGATAAAGTTTGATATATGGGATAATAGTGTTTGGTCACCGGAAGGGTTCCGGAATTCACTGGAAGGGGTTCCGGATGTTTCCCGAAATGTTTGGGTACGAGAACACTTTATTTGGGCCAAAGGGGAAAGCCCACAAGATTTTTGGAAAGTGCAAAAGGAAGTATTGCGGAGTCCAGGGCCAGACGCCAGGGTCCCTGGCGTCTGGGTCCAGACGCCGGGAACCCTGGCGTCTGGCCTTGGAGTTCGAGAAGGACTCTTGCCTTTCGGGTCATGAAACCGACCTTGTCGAGGCTTTTACTCCAAGTTTCGACCCCAAGGCTCAACATATAAATAGAGGGGTAGGGCTAGCACCCAAGACACATGAAGAAACACCAAGCCGTGTGCCGGCAACCCCGTCCCCTCTAGTTTGTCCTCCGTCATAGTTTTCGTAGTGCTTAGGCGAAGCCCTGCGGAGATTGTTCTTCACCAACACCATCACCACGCCGTCATGCTGCCGGAACTCATATACTACTTCGCCCCTCTTGCTGGATCGAGAAGGCGAGGACGTCACCGAGCCAAACGTGTGCAGAACTCGGAGGTGCCGTGCTTTCGGTACTTGGATCGGTCGGATCGTGAAGACGTACGACTACATCAACCGCGTTGATATAACGCTTCCGCGAATGGTCTACGAGGGTACGTAGACAACACTCTCCCCTCTCGTTGCTATGCATCACCATGATCCTGCGTGTGCGTAGGATTTTTTTTGAAATTACTACGTTCCCCAACAGCAATAGTTTTGCGATATAAAGGTGGTGATATTAGAGTCGTGCTAGTTGAGTAATTGTGAAATTGAGAAATACTTGTGTTGGGGTTTGCAAGTTCCGTAGCATGCACATATGGTGAACCGTTATGTAACAAAGTTGGAGCATGAGGTATTTATTGATTGCCTTCCTTATGAGTGGCGGTCGGGGATGAGCGATGGTCTTTTCCTGCCAATCTATCCCCCTCGGGGCATGCGTAGTTGTACTTTGCTTCGAGGGCTAATAAACTTTTGCAATAAGTATATGAGTTCTTTATGACTAATGTGAGTCCATGGATTATACGCACTCTCACCCTTCCATCATTGCTAGCCTCTTCGGTACTGTGCATTGTCCTTTCTCACCTCGAGAGTTGGTGCAAACTTCGCCGGTGCATCCAAACCCCGTGATACAATACGCTTATCACACATAAGCCTCCTTATGTCTTCCTCAAAACAGCCACCATACCTACCTATCATGGCATTTCCATAGCCATTCCGAGATATATTGCCATGCAACTTCCATCATCATCATATACATGACTTGAGCATCATTGTCATATTGCTTTTCATGATCATAAGATAGCTAGCATGATGTTTTCATGGCTTGTCTGTTTTTTGATGTCATTTCTATGCTAGATCATTGCACATCCCGGTACACCGCCGTATGCATCCATATAGAGTCATATCTTTGTTCTAGTATCGAGTTGTAATATTGAATTGTAAGTAAATAAAAGTGTGATGATCATCATTATTAGAACATTGTCCCATGTGAGGTTATAAAAATAAAAGAGGCCAAAGAAGCCCAAATAAAAAAAGGGGCCAAACAAGCCCACCAAAAAAACAAAAAAAACAAAAAAAATGAGAGAAAAAGAGAGAAGGGGCAATGTTACTATCCTTTTACCACACTTGTGCTTCGGAGTAGCACCATGTTCTTCATATAGTGAGTCTCTTGAGTTATCACTTTCATATACTAGTGGGAATTTTCATTATAGAACTTGGCTTGTATATTCCGATGACGGGCTTCCTCAAATGCCCGAGGTCTTCATGAGCAAGCAAGTTGGATGCACACCCACTTAGTTTCCAGTTTGAGCTTTCTTACACTTATAGCTCTTAGTGCATCCGTTGCATGGCAATCCCTACTCCTCACATTGACATCAATTGATGGGCATCTCCATAGCCCTTTGATTAGCCGCGTCGATGTAAGACTTTCTCCTTTTTTGTCTTCTTCACACAAACCTCCATCATCATATTCTATTCCACCCATAGTGCTATGTCCATGGCTTGTGCTCATGTATTGCGTGAGGGTTGAAAAGGCTGAAGCGTGTTAAAAAGTATAAACCAATTGCTCGGCTTGTCATCGGGTTGTGTATGATTTGAATGCTTTGTGTGGTGAAGATGGAGCATAGCCAGACTATATGATTTTTTAGGGATGAGCTTTATTTGGCTATGTTATTTTGATAAGACATAATTGCTTGGTTAGTACGCTTGAAGTATTATTGTCTTAATGTCAAATAATCGACTATTGCTTTGAATCACTCGTGTCTTAATATTCATGTCATGATTAGATATATGATCAAGATTATGCTAGGTAGCATTCCACATCAAAAATTATCTTTTTCATCATTTACCTACTCGAGGACGAGCAGGAATTAAGCTTGGGAATGTTGATACGTCTCCGTCGTATCTATAATTTTTGATTGTTCCATGCCAATATTATACAACTTTCATATACTTTTGGCAACTTTTTGTAATATTTTTGGGACTAACATATTGATCCAGTGCCCGGTGCCAGTTCCTGTTTGTTGCATGTTTTTTGTTTCGCAGTAAATCCATATCAAACGGAGTCCAAACGGGATAAAAACTGACGAACATTTTTTGTAATATATGTGATTTTTGGGAAGAAAAATCCACGTGAGACGATGCCCAAGGGGGCCACGAGGCAGGGGCGTGCACCCCTGACCCTTGTGGCCACACCGTAAGGCGTTGATGCCCATCTTTCGCCGCAAGAAAGCTAATATCCAGATAGAGATCGTGTTAAAATTTCAGCCCAATCGGAGTTATGGATCTCCGGGAATATAAGAAACGGTGAAAGGGCGGAATCCCAGATCGGAGAAACAGAGAGAGATAGAGAGACAGATCCAATCTCGGAGGGGCTCTCGCCCCTCCGCCGCCATGGAGGCCATGGACCAGAGGGGAAACCCTTCTCCCACCTTAGGGAGAAGGTCAAGGAAGAACAAGAAGAAGGGGGGCTCTCTCCCCCTCGCTTCCGGTGGCACCGGAACGCCGCCGGGGGCCATCATCATCACCACAATTTTCACCAACACCTATGCCATCTCCACCAACATCTACAGCGGTCCACTCTCTCGCAACCCGTTGTACCCTCTACTTGAACATGGTGCTTTATGCTTCATATTATTATCCAATGATGTCTTGCCATCCTATGATGTCTGAGTAGATTTTCATTGTCCTATCGGTGATTGGTGAATTACTATGATTGAATAATTTGCTTGTGGTTATGTTGCTGTCCTTTGGTGCCCATCATATGAGCGCGCGCATGGATCACACCATAGGGTTAGTTGTATGTTGATAGGACTATGTATTGGAGGGCAAGAGTGACAGAAGCTTCAACCTAGCATAGAAATTGATGCACACGGGATTGAAGGGGGGCCAATATATCTTAATGCTATGGTTGGGTTTTACCTTAATGAATGTTAGTAGTTGCGGATGCTTGCTAATAGTTCCAATCATAAGTGCATAGAACTCTAAGTCAGGGATGACATGCTAGTAATGGCCTCTCCCACATAAAACTTGCTATCGGTCTAGTAAAGTAGTCAATTGCTTAGGGACAATTTAGCAACTCCTACAACCACATTTCCACACTCGCTATACTAACTTTATTGCTTCTTTATCTAAACAGCCCCTAGCTTTTATTTACGTGCACTTTATATTCTTGCAAACCTATCCAAAAACACCTACAAAGTACTTCTAGTTTCATACTTGTTCTAGGTAAAGTGAACGTCAAGCGTGCATAGAGTTGTTTCGGTGGTCGATAGAACTTGAGGGAATATTTGTTCTACCTTTAGCTCCTCGTTGGGTTCGACACTCTTACTTATCGAAAGAGGCTACCATTGATCCCCTATACTTGTGGGTTGTCAGCAATGATCATTATATAGGCATCACGTCCAAGATTAGTAGACCAACTCCTGTCTGCATCTACTACTATTACTTCACACATCGACCGCTATCCAGCATGCGTCTAGTGTATTAAGTTCATGGAGAAACAGAGTAATGCAATAAGAACAATGACATGATGTAGACAAGATCTATCTATGTAGAGATAGACCCCATCATTTTATCCTTAGTAGCAACGATACATACGTGTTAGTTCCCCTTCTGTCACTGGGATCAAGCACCGTAAGATCGAACCAACTACAAAGCACCTCTTCCCATTGCAAGATAAATAGATCAAGTTGGGCAAACAAAACCCAAATATTGGAGAAGAAATACGAGGCTATAAGCAATCATGCATATAAGAGATCAAAAAACTCAAATAACTTACATGGATATAACAAATCCTCGCACCCGAAGAGTTAAAGGGGTTGTCAATCCCTTTCGGGTAATGGTGCCAGAAATTGGTGCGTGACGGGAGAAAGTTCTAAATAATGATAGATAGAACGCCAAATAAAATAAATTGCAGCAAGATATTTTTGTATTTTTGGATTAATAGATCTGAAAATAAATGGCAAATAAAAATATATCACAAAGGCAAATAATATGAGAAAGAGACCCGGGGGCCGTAGGTTTCACTAGTGGCTTCTCTCGAGAAAAATAGTAAACGGTGGGTGAACAAATTACTGTTTGGCAATTGATAGAACTTCAAATACTCATGATGATATCCAGGCAATGATCATTATATAGGCATCACGTCCAAGATTAGTAGACGGAGTCCTGCCTGCATCTACTACTATTACTCCACACATCGACCGCTATCCAGCATGCATCTAGTGTATTAAGTTCATGGAGAAATGGAGTAATGCAATAAGAACGATGACATGATGTAGACAAGATCTATTTATGTAGAAATAGACCCCATTTTGTTATCCTTAATGGCAATGATACATGCGTGTCGTTTCCCCTTCTGTCACTAGGATCAAGCACCGTAAGATCGAACCCATCACAAAGCACATCTTCTCATAGCAAGAAAAATCGATCTAGTTGGCCTAACTAAACCAGATATTTGAAGAAGAAATACAATGCTATAAGTAATCATGCATATAAGAGATCAAAAGACTCAAATAACTTTTATGGGTAAAAACAAAAATCTGATCATAAACTCAAAGTTCATCGGATCCCAACAAACACACCGCAAAAAGAGGTTACATCAAATAGATCTCCAAGAGACCATTGCATTGAGAATCAAAAAAGAGAGATGAAGCCATCTAGCTACTAACTACGGACTTGTAGGTCTACAGTGAACTACTTACGCATCAAGGGAGAGGAACCAATGAGGATGATGAACCCCTCCGTGATGGTGTCTAGATTGGATCTGGTGGTTTTGGAACTTGCGGCGGCTGGAATTGATTTTCGTCGACTCACCTAGGGTTTCTGGAATATTGGGGTATTTATAGAGCAAAGAGGCCGTGCGGGAGGCCACCAGGTGGCCACGACACACCTGGGCGCGCCCTGGTGGGTTGTGCTCCCATCGAAGCCCCCCTATGGTACTTCTTTGGCCCAACAAGTGTCTTCTAGTCCAGAAAAATCTCCAAAAAAATTCGATGTGTTTGGACTCCGTTTGGTATTGATTTTCTGTGAAGTAAAAAACAAGCAAAAAACAACAACTGCACTGAGCACTATGTCAATAGGTTAGTCCCAAAAAATGATATAAGGTAGCTATAAAATGATTATAAAACATCCAAGAATGATAATATAACAACATGGATCAATAAAAAATATAGGTACGTTTGAGATATATCAGCCCCCGGATCTACTTTTATCATATGTAAAATTCAAAAATACCTTGCTGCAATTTTATTATCGTTATTTTATTTTGTGTTTTATTTTATCTATTTACCACTACGAGATTTGATCCTTGCAATTAATCACCAAGCGGATTGACAACCCCCTTGATCGCGTTGGGTGCAAGTATTTGTTTTTATGTGTGTAGGTAGTGCTAACGAGGTTCTATGTGGTTCTCCTACCAGATTGATAATCTTGGTTATTAACTGAGGGAAATACTTATCTCTATTGCACTGCTTCATCTTCTCCTCTTTGAGAAAATCCCAACGTAGCTCACATGTAGCAGAAAGAATTTCTGGCGTCGTTTCTAGGGAGACATGACCAAAACCTATCAAGTACCTTCGCATAAACTATCATCTACTTATTCTTACTTTCATTTGACATTTGCCTCTCGTTTTCATCTCCCCCACTTTTAAAACAATTTTGTAAAAACAAAAAAATATTGTTTGCTTGTTTGATTTGTCGCTATGTCTCAAGAAAACACCTAGTTGTGTGATTTTTCCAATACTAATAATAATGATTTTATTAGTACCCCAATTGCTCCTAACCACTAGTGCGGAGTCGTGTGATATTAATGTTGTTTTGCTAAATCTTGTTATGAAAAAACAATTTTCTGGTAGTCGCAATGAATATTTTGCTTCTCATCTTAATACTTTCGTTGAATTATGTGATATGCAAAAAAAGGTATGGATAATGATATTGTCAAATTGAAATTATTTCCGTTCTCACTACAAGATCGTGCTAAAACTTGGTTTTCATCCTTGTCTCGAAATAGTATAGATTCTTGGGATAAATGTAACGATGCTTTTATTGCCAAGTATTTCCCTCCCACTAAGATTATTTCTCTTAGAAATCAGTTTGAACATGTTGCACAATCTTGAAATAAAATAAAATTAATGATAAGAAATTGTCCCACTCATAGTTTAAGCTTATGGGTGATCATACAAATTTTCCCTAGTAATGTACAACAATGCGTACACATGTTCATTGCAATACGGATCGGCACCGGTACAGAAAAAACACGGATCATGAGCCATTGATTAAGGCTGCACAATAAGTAGTATTTTATAAATATTTAATAGGTAAAATAATATCATATTCAGATTCTACTCATTTTTTAATCAAAATGCATATATAACATGTTAAAATTGGAGTTATGGTTTAAAATATATAATTATTTAAGAAAACATTTATCCTAGATGGACCGCACGTTGATTAACAAGAATATCATGGGGGTTTAAAAATGCAAAAAACGGTTTGCTATGATTTAATGATGGACTGTGGGTTAATTACCATAAAGGAGAGGGGTTTTATGTAAAATGCAATAAATGATTAGTTCTAACTTAAACTTGTACCACGGGTTGATTTTGAGAAAGTGTAGTTTTTTTTGTAAAATGACACAACGGACGGGCAGAAACACTATTTACGTTATTAGTAGGTTTAGATAAGAGAAATCATACATAGGATACCAGTTCAAACCCTTTAGTTATACTAAACTTTCGTACCTGTTTAAAGTTATTTTTTTATACCATGACCTTAGCGAGTAAATACTCTTGTATTACTTAGTTGGCATAGTTAATCACCTAACCACATGCTAGATCATAATTATAATGTTCTTTATGTTATAATTGTAATATATATCATTAAAAATTGTGTTTCCACCAAATTTAAATACTATGGTATTAATTAAAAAACTTTGGTTGAATTTTGATAATTTCATAAATTATGTAGTGTATACCTATATATTTGTGTGTATACACTATACACACATGTCCCCATATAATTAAATTTCACTAACTACCATGGTAGAGATCTCTAAAGTATACCATCTATTCAATATTTTAATAGTGGTTCTAGTGCTTTATCATGTCAGTATTTAAACAAATAAAGAGGCTGGGCAACTCTCCATCCGGAGCGCCCCTCGATCGCATTGCTAGTTGGCCGTTCGATGCTGGTCAACTGGGTCTCTGGCGCCCTGCCTCGCGTTTGATCTTCGTTCGCTGGGTCGTGTCCCGTTTTCACTGCCTAGTCAAAATGCAAGGGTGAATGACCTGTGGGCACATGGCAAGTGCAGATAGGCTGGGTCAAACTTTCCTGGGTGTTCGTGCGCCTCTCCCGGAGCGTCGTGTCACGTGTGTCGCACGCTTCGCGTCGTGTGGCGGGGGCGAGCCACAGTTATGTAGCGTGGGCGAACCGCAGAGGGGTGGCGAGCGCTTATGCACCTGGTCCTGCGCCCGCGTATATGCTATCACGATGACGGGTGGGCCTGTGCTGAAGGAAATATGCCCTAGAGGCAATAATAAAGTTATTATTTATTTCCTTATATCATGATAAATGTTTATTATTCATGCTAGAATTGTATTAGCCGGAAACATAATATATGTGTGAATACATGGACAAACAGAGTGTCACTAGTATGCCTCTACTTGACTAGCTCATTGATCAAAGATGGTTATGTTTCCTAACCATAGACATGAGTTGTCATTTGATTAACGAGATCACATCATTAGGAGAATGATGTGATTGACTTGACCCATTCCGTTAGCTTAGCATTTGATCGTTTAGCTTGTTACTATTGCTTTCTTCATGACTTATACATGTTCCTATGACTATGAGATTATGCAACTCCCATTTATCGTAGGAACACTTTGTGTGCTACCAAACGTCACAACGTAACTGGGTGATTATAAAGGTGCTCTACAGGTGTCTCTGAAGGTACTTGTTGGGTTGGCGTATTTCGAGATTAGGATTTGTCACTCCGATTGACGGAGAGGTATCTCTAGGCCCACTCGGTAATAGACATCACTTAAGCCTTGAAAGAATTGCAACTAATGAGTTAGTTGCGGGATGATGTATTACAGAACGAGTAAAGAGACTTGCCGGTAACGACATTGAACTAGGTATTGAGATACCGACGATCGAATCTCGGGCAAGTAACATACTGATGTCTACTACACAACCTTCTTCTTGTAGACGTTGTTGGCCTCCAAGTGCAGAGGTTCGTAGGACAGTAGCAAATTTCCCTCAAGTGGATGACCTAATGTTTATCAATCCGTAGGAGGCGTAGGATGAAGATGGTCTCTCTCAAACAACCCTGCAACCAACTAACAAAGAGTCTCTTGTGTCCCCGACACACCAAATACAATGGTAAATTGTTTAGGTGCACTAGTTCGGCGAAGAGATGGTGATACAAGTGGTATATGGATGGTAGATAACGGTTTTTGTAATCTGAAAATATAAAAACAGCAAGGTAACTAATGATAAAAGTGAGCACAAACGGTATTGCAATGCGTTCAAACAAGGCCTAGGGTTCATACTTTCACTAGTGCAAGTCATCTCAACAATAATAACATAATTGGACCATATAACTATCCCTCAACATGCAACAAAGTGTCACTCCAAAGTCACTAATAGCGGATAACAAATGAAGAGATTATGGTAGGGTACGAAACCACCTCAAAGTTATTCTTTCCAATCAATCCGTTGGGCTATTCCTATAAGTGTCACAAACAGCCCTAGAGTTCGTACTAGAATAACACCTTAAGACACAAATCAACCAAAACCCTAATGTCACCTAGATACTCCAATGTCACCTCAAGTATCCGTGGGTATGATTATATGATATGCATCACACAATCTCAGATTCATCTATTCAACCAACACATGAACCTCAAAGAGTGCCCCATAGTTTCTACCAGAGAATCACGACGAAAACGTGTGCCAACCCCTATGCATAGGTTCATGGGCAGAACCCGCAAGTTGATCACCAAAACATACATCAAGTGAATCATGTGGTATCCCATTGTCACCAGAGATACGGACGGCAAGACATACATCAAGTGTTCTCAAATCTTTAAAGACTCAATCCGATAAGATAACTTCAAAGGGAAAACTCAATCCATTACAAGAGAGTAGAGGGGGAGAAACACCATAAGATCCAACTATAATAGCAAAGCTCACGATACATCAAGATTGTACCACCTCAAGAACACGAGAGAGAGAGAGAGAGAGAGAGATCAAACACATAGCTACTGGTACATACCCTCAGCCCCGAGGGAGAACTACTCCCTCCTCGTCATGGAGAGCACCGGGTTGATGAAGATGGCCACCGAAGAGGGATTCCCCCTCCGGCAGGGTGCCGGAATGGGTCTAGATTGGTTTTCGGTGGCTACGGAGGCTTCTGGTGGCGAAACTCCCGATCTATTGTGCTCCCCGATAGTTTTAGGGTATATGGATATATATAGGCGGAAGAAATACATCAGGGGAGCCATGAGGGGCCCACGAGGGTGGAGGGCATGCCCAGGGGGTGGGCGCACCCCCTGCCTCGTGGCTTCCTTGTTGCTTCCCTTACGTACACTCCAAGTCTTCTGGATTGCTTCCGTTCCAAAAATAAGTTCCGTGAAGTTTCAGATCCATTAGACTCCGTTTGATTTCCCTTTTCTGCGATACTCTAAAACAAGGTAAAATCAGAAACTGGCACTGGGCTCTGGGTTAATAGGTTAGTCCCAAAAATAATATAAAAGTGTTTAATAAAGCCCATAAACATCCAAAACAGATAATATAATAGCATGGAACAATCAAAAATTATAGATACATTGGATACGTATCAGCATCCCCATGCTTAATTCCTGCTCGTCCTTGAGTAGGTAAATGATAAAAACAGAATTTTTGATGTGAAATGCTACCTAACATATTTCTCTAAGTATTTCTCTTTACTGTGGCATGAATGTTCAGATCCATAAGATTCAAGACAAAAGTTTAATATTGATATAAAAATAATAATACTTCAAGCATACTAACTAAGCAATCATGTCTTCTCAAAATAACATGGCCAAAGAAAGTTCATCCCTACAAAATCATATAGTTCAGTCATGCTCCATTTTCGTCACACAATAATGCTCTCATCGTGCACAACCCCGATAACAAGCCAAGCAATTGTTTCATACTTTAGTAATCTCAAACTTTTTTCAACTTTCACGCAATACATGAGCGTGAGCCATGGATATAGCACTATGGGTGGAATAGAATATAATGAGGGGGTTATGTGGAGAAGACAAAAAGGAGAAAGTCTCACATCGATGTGGCTAATCAATTTGCTAGGGAGATGCCCATCAATTTATGTCAATGCAAGGAGTAGGGATTGCCATTCAACGGATGCACTAGATATATAAATGTATGAAAGCTCAACAAAATAAACTAAGTGGGTGTGCATCCAACTTGCTTGCTCACGAAGACCGAGGGCACTTGAGGAGGCCCATTGTTGGAATATACAAGCCAAGTTCTATAATGAAAATTTCCCACTAGTAAATGAAAATGACAAAACAAGAGACTCTCTATCATAAAGATCATGGTGCTACTTTGAAGCACAAGTGTGGAAAAAGGATAGTAGCAGTGTCCCTTTTATTTTATTTTTTTATTTTTTTATTTGGCCTTTCCTTTTTTGGCCTTTCTCTTTTTTTGGCCTTTCTTTTTTATTTGGCCCCTTTTGGGGGGGGGGCAATTCTCTATGAATGATGATCATCACACTTCTATTTACTTACAACTCGATACTTAGAACAAGATATGACTCTATATGAATGCCTCCGGCGGTGTACCGGGATTGCGATGAATCAAGCGTGACATGTATGAAAAATTATGAACGGTGGCTTTGCCACAAATACGATGTCAACTACATGATCATGCAAAGCAATATGACAATGATAATGCGTGTCATAATAAACGGAACGGTGGAAAGTTGCATGGCAATATATCTCGGAATGGCTATGGAAATGCCATAATAGGTAGGTATGGTGGCTGTTTTGAGGAAGATATAAGGAGGTTTATATTTGAAAGAGTGTATCGTATCACGGGGTTTGGATGCACCGGCGAAGTTTGCACCACCTCTTAAAGTGAGAAAGGGCAATGCACGGTACCGAAGAGGCTAGCAATGATGGAAGGGTGAGAGTGCGTATAATCCATGGACTCAACATTAGTCATAAAGAACTCACATACTTATTGCAAAAATCTACGAGTCATCAAAAACCAAGTATTACGCACATGCTCCTAGGGGGATAGATTGGTAGGAAAAGACCATCGCTCGTCCCCGACTGCCACTCATAAGGAAGACAAACAAATAACACCTCATGTTTCAAATTTGTTACACAACGTTTACCATACGTGCATGCTACGGGACTTGCAAACTTCAACACAAGTATTCCTCAAATTCACAACTACCCAACTATCACAACTTTGATATCACTATCTCCATATCTCAAAACAATCATCAAGTATCAAACTTCTCTTAGTATTCAATGCACTCTATATGAAAGTTTTTATTATATCCCTCTTGGATGCCCATCATATTAGGACTAGTTTCATAACAAAAGCAAACTACCATGCTGTTCTAAAGGACTATCAAAATAATATAAGTGAAGCATGAGAGTTCATCTATTTCTATAAAATAAAACCACCACCGTGCTCTAAAAGATATAAGTGAAGCACTAGAGCAAATGACAAACTACTCCAAAAGATATAAGTGAAGATCAATGAGTAGTCGAATAATTATGGAACCATGTGAAGACTCTATAACATTTAATAATTTCAGATCTTGGTATTTTATTCAAGCAGCAAGCAAAACTAAATAAAATGAATTGACGCTCCAAGCAAAACACATATCATGTGGTGACTAAAAATATGGCTCCAAGTAAAGTTACTAATGAACAAAGACGAAAGAGGGGATGCCTTCTGGAGATCCCCAAGCTTAGGCTCTTGGTTGTCCTTGAATATTACCTTGGGGTGCCTTGGGCATCCCCAAGCTTAGGCTATTGCCACTCCTTATTCCATAGTACATCAAATCTTTACCCAAAACTTGAAAACTTCACAACACAAAACTTAATAGAAAACTCGTAAGCTCCGTTAGTATAAGAAAGAAAATCACCATTATAAGGTACTGTAATGAACTCATTCTAAATTCATATTGGTGTAATATCTACTGTATTCCAACTTCTCTATGGTTCATACCCTCCGATACTACTCATAGATTCATCAAAATAAGCAAACAACACGATGAAAACAGAATCTGTCAAAAACAGAACAGTCTGTAGTAATCTGTAGGTTTCGACCACTTATGGAACTCATAAAATTCTAAAATAAATTTGTGGACCTGAGTAATTTATCTATTAATCATTTTCAAAAAGAATTAACTAAATAGCACTCTCCAATAAAAAATGTCAGCAATTCTCGTGAGCGCTCAAGTTTCTGTTTTTTACAGCATGATCGCAAAGACTTTCCCCAAGTCTTCCCAAAGGTTCTACTTGGCACAAACACTAATTAAAAGCATAAAACCTCATCTAAACAGAGGCTAGATGAATTATTTATTACTAAACAGGAGCAAAAATCAAGGAACAAAAATGAAGTTGGGTTGCCTCCCAACAAGCGCTATCGTTTAACGCCCCTAGCTAGGCATGATGATTTCAACGATGCTCACATAAAAGATAAGAATTGTAACATAAAGAGAGCATCTTGAAGAATATTACTAGCACATTTAAGTCTAACCCACTTCCTATGCATAGGGATTTTGTGAGCAAACAACTTGTGGGAACAATAATCAACTAGCATAGGAAGGCAAAACAAGCATAACTTTAAAACTTTAAGCACATAGAGAGGGAACTTGATATTATTGCAATTCCTACAAGCAATATATTCCTCCCTCATAATAATTTTCAGTAGCATCATGAATGAATTCAACAATATAACCAGCACCTAAAGCATTCTTTTCATGATCTACAAGCATAGAATTTTTATTACTCTCCACATAAGCAAATTTCTTCTCATGAATAATAGTGGGAGCAAAGTCAACAAAATAATTATCATGTGAGGAATAATCCAATTGAAAACTAAAATCATGATGACAAGTTTCATGGATATCATTATTCTTTATATCATACAAGTCATCACAATAATCATCATAGATAGCAACTTTGTTCTCATAATCAATTGGAACCTCTTCCGGGATAGTGGATTCATCACAAAATAAAGTCATGACCTCTCCAAATCTACTTTCATCAATATAATCATCATAAATAGGAGGCATGCTTTCATCATAATAAATTTGCTTATCAAAAATTGGGGGACAAAAAATATCATCTTCATCAAACATAGCTTCCCCAAGCTTGTGGCTTTGCATGTCATTAGCATTATGGATATTCAAGGAGTTCATACTAACAACATTGCAATCATGCTCATCATTCAAAGATTTAGTGCTAAACATTTTAATGCATTCTTCTTCTAACACTTTGGCACAATTTTCCTTTCCATCATACTCATGAAAGATATTAAAAAGATGAAGCGTATGAGGCAAACTTAATTCCATTTTTTGTAATTTTCTTTTATAAACTAAACTAGTGATAAAACAAGAAACTAAAAGAATCGATTGCAAGATCTAAAGATATACCTTCAAGCACTCACCTCCCCGGCAACGGCGCCAGAAAAGAGCTTGATGTCTACTACACAACCTTCTTCTTGTAGACGTTGTTGGGCCTCCAAGAGCAGAGGTTTGTAGGACAGTAGCAAATTTCCCTCAAGTGGATGACCTAAGGTTTATCAATCCGTAGGAGGCGTAGGATGAAGATGGTCTCTCTCAAACAACCCTGCAACCAAATAACAAAGAGTCTCTTGTGTCCCAAACACACCCAATACAATGGTAAATTGTATAGGTGCACTAGTTCGGCGAAGAGATGCTGATACAAGTGGTATATGGATGGTAGATCACGGTTTTTGTAATCTGAAAAATATAAAAACAGCAAGGTAACTAATGATAAAAGTGAGCACAAACGGTATTGCAATGCTAGGAAACAAGGCCTAGGGTTCATACTTTCACTAGTGCAAGTCCTCTCAACAATAATAACATAATTGGACCATATAACTATCCCTCAACATGCAACAAACAGTCACTCCAAAGTCACTAATAGCGGAGAACAAACGAAGAGATTATGGTAGGGTACGAAACCACCTCAAAGTTATTCTTTCCAATCAATCCGTTGGGTTATTCCTATAAGTGTCACAAACAGCCCTAGAGTTTGTACTAGAATAACACCTTAGGACACAAATCAACCAAAACCCTAATGTAACCTAGATACTCCAATGTCACCTCAAGTATCCGTGGGTATGATTATACGATATGCATCACACAATCTCAGATTCATCTATTCAACCAACACATAGAACCTCAAAGAGTGCCCCAAAGTTTCTATCGGAGAATCACGACGAAAACATGTGCCAACCCCTATGCATAGGTTCATGGGCGGAACCTCCAAGTTGATCACCAAAACATACATCAACTGAATCACGTGGTATCCCATTGTCACCACAGATACGCACGGCAAGACATACATCAAGTGTTCTCAAATCTTTAAAGACTCAATCCGATAAGATAACTTCAAAGGGAAAACTCAATCCATTACAAGAGAGTAGAGGGGGAGAAACATCATAAGATCCAACTATAATAGCAAAGCTCGCGATACATCAAGATCATACCACCTCAAGAACATGAGAGAGAGAGAGAGAGATCAAACACATAGCTACTGGTACATACCCGCAGCCCCGAGGGAGAACTACTCCCTCCTCATCATGGAGAGCACCGGGATGATGAAGATGGCCACCGGAGAGGGATTCCCCCTCCGGTAGGGTGCCGGAACGGGTGTAGATTGGTTTTCGGTGGCTACGGAGGCTTCTGGCGGCGAAACTCCCGATCTATTGTGCTCCCCGATAGTTTTAGGGTATATGGATATATATAGGCGGAATAAATACATCAGGGGAGCCACGAGGGGCCCACGAGGGTGGAGGGCGCGCCCAGGGGGGTGGGCGCGCCCCCCTACCTCGTGGCTTCCCCGTGCTTCCCTTACGTACACTCCAAGTCTTCTGGATTGCTTCCGTTCCAAAAATAAGTTCCGTGAAGTTTCAGGTCAATTGGACTCCGTTTGATTTTCCTTTTCTGTGATACTCTAAAACAAGGTAAAAACAAAAGGTGGCACTGGGCTCTGGGTTAATAGGTTAGTCCCAAAAATAATATAAAAGTGTTTAATAAAGCCCATAAACATCCAAAACAGATAATATAATAGCATGGAACAATAAAAAATTATAGATACATTGGAGACGTATCACATACCGATGACAAAGGGAACAACGTATGTTGTTATGCGGTCTGACCGATAAAGATCTTCGTAGAATATGTGGAAGACAATATGAGCATCTAGGTTCCGCTATTGGTTATTGACCGGAGACGTGTCTCGGTCATGTCTACATAGTTCTCGAACCCGTAGGGTCTGCACGCTTAAAGTTTCGATGACGGTTATATTATGAGTTTATGAGTTTTGATGTACCGAAGGTTGTTCGGAGTCCTGGATGTGATCATGGACATGAAGAGGAGTCTCGAAATGGTCAAGACATGAAGATTGATATATTGGAAGCCTATATTTGGATATCGGAAGTGTTCCGGGTGAAATCGGGATTTTATCGGAGTACCGAGGGGTTACCGGAACCCCCCCCCCTCGGGGGGGGGGGACTTAATGGGCCATAGTGGGCCTTTGTGGAGAAGAGGAGAGGCGGCCAGGGCTGGGCCGCGCGCCTCTCCCCCCTAGTCTGAATACGACAAGGAGAGGGGGCGGCGCCCCCCCCCCTTTCCTTCCTCTCTCCCTCATCTTTCCCCCTCCACTCCAAATCCAACAAGGAAAAGGGAGGGT